>NC_056745.1:947651433-947726433 GCF_019279795.1 Protopterus annectens | reverse complement strand
CATGGCTTTGTGAGTCAAGAAGAGATCACCTCTAAGTAGGCTATATGTGACAGAGAATAGTTGGAGTTTTTTGAGTCTGTCCATATAGGACAAGTGTTTAATGCTTAGGATCCTCTTTGTGAGGTACTTTTGCAGCATCTCCAGTTGTTGCAGCCGTATAGTGAGGTATATGCCAAATGGGGCATTGTACTCGATGACTGGCTTAATGTGGGAAGATTAGAGGGAGAAAATGACCTCTTTCTTCCTCGATGCAAAACCCTTAGTAATTAAATATGCCACCTAGGAGGACTTTCTGATCACAGTGGCAATGTGGTGGTCAAAAGAGAGGTTGCTGTCAACTTGTGTTCCAAGATCTCTTATAACACCTTCTGTGTTCAGTGGACTACCATCAATATGGTAATTCATGGGAACAAGATTTTTCCCAAAGGGGATGATGACACATTTTTGGCATTGAGCTTAAGGCCTTGGTTCTGACACCAGTCGTTGGTCACAGTGAGGCCTTTCTGTAGGATGTCAGCATCACTTGGGTTGTTAGTAATAGCTGTTAACTTGCAATTGTCTGTGAACTTTGTCAGCCAGAGTCCCTTCATGTTGGTCTGAACTTCAGAGAAGTACATACCAAACAGGAGAGGACCCAGGACCAAACCCTGTGGGACTCCACTTGTGACTGGTCAGCAGTCCAACTTGGAATCAGCTACTTTCACATTGTGGGTTCTATCTGTGAGCCAGTTTGCAACCCACCTAATGATATAGGGGTTGATGCCTAGTTTAGTGAGTTTTTCCTGATTCCTGAGTGGGGAACGGTATCAATGGCCTTGGCCAGATCAAAGTAGGCTCTAGTGACTGACTCAAAGAAGTTGACCAGGTTGAGCAGGCATGATCTACCCTTCACAAAACCAAACTATGTGGGATCCAGAGTTTGGAGTGTCCCTATATCCTTGTTTATTAGGTCCATGATGATGGGTTCCATAGCTTTACATATCAGACTCATCAGGCTAATGGGGAAATAGTTCCCAGGGTCTGTAATCACTCTTCCTTTATGGAGCAGGATGACTGTAGCAGTGCACCATTTGGTAGGGATAAAGCCTGAGGTGAGGCTGTGGTTGAACAGAGCACACAGGTGAGGTGCCAGTTCACTCTGTAGTTCATGTAAAACACAGCCAGGGATATAGTCAGGTCCCATAGATGCTGTATTCTTGGCCTTAGTGCTGTTTTAACCTGTGCAGCAGTAATACTGGGTGTCTGGCAATCTGCTGGTATTGTGATTGGTTCTTTGGGGGGAGTGAAGGGTACAGTTGGCATTGACTCTGTTAGGCAGTATATTGGCAATATCTCTTGGCTCGGTGTAGGAGGTGTCATTGAGCAGTAGCTCAGAGGAAATCTGGGTATTGCCATGGAGATTCTTTACATAACTATAGAAGGCCTTGTGGTTGTCTTTAATATCTGCTGCAATTCTGTTTTCATAGCTATCTTTAGAGGATTTGATGAAGGATCTCAACTTTTTGTTGAGGCTGATAAGGGAGTTTCTCCAGTCCTGGGACTTCACCTTATTCCACATCAATTCCCTCCTTCTGTTGTAGAGTTTGTTTATGACAGGGGACCACCAGATTGGCTTCCTTTTTCTTGGAGGAGCGCATCTTGGTTCTATTGAGTGTGGCAAGATCCATGCATTTGTGTACATGTTTGTACTTTGCATTAGTGTATGATTCAGTGGTTATGCAACTATTCTCCATTTGCATGGGTGCCATGAAGTTAGCCCTCTCTGCTTTTAGGAGCCCAAAGTTAGCTTTGGAGAAGTTTTTCATGCTGGTTACCTTTGCGGGGGTGGGGGGGGGGGTGTTAGGGATGTGGATTTCCAAGGTGATTAATTTGTGGTCGGATCTAACCAGGGAGGAGTTGACTATTGGTGTAGAGCAATGTTCACCCATGTTAGAAATGACCAGGGCAAGGATGTTGCTACCACTAGTTGGGGTAAGATTGATCTGGTCCAGGGCCCTGGAATTAATGATTTCCAGGAAACGTTGGGCAAGTACATTGGTACATGAGTAGCTTTCCCAGTTAATGGAGGGGTAGTTGAAGTCACCCAGTATGAGAGTATTAGGTTGGACCCTAACATTCTCCAGCGTGCTTAGAAATGTGGAGTGTGAGTCATGGGACAGGGTTGGGGACCTATAGCAAGCTATGACCTAAATTGCTGTCTTACCCAATGTAGCTGCACCTGAAGTATCTCTGATGCATTATGTTGGGCTACCAGTCTGGAGGTGTGCACATCCTGTATGAATACAGAAACACCACTGCCTTTGGAGCTTTGGTCCAAGTTCTGGGGCCGAAAGGTGTGGAATGAGTCATAGCCTGGTAGTGCAGGGGTGCTTTCTGCTGCCTTGAACCAGGTGTCTGTTACAGCACAAATGTTTATGTTCTCCAGTTTAAGGAGTGCCTTGAGTGAGTGCATTTTGAGATTTGGACTTCTATTGAGCAGCATGACTCTCAGATTGCATTTGTTTGTAGCTGTTACAGTGGTAATTTGATCTTTGGAGCACTACCTGAAAAAGGCACTATAGGGGTGGAAAGAGCCTTGGACAGTATCCGGAAACCCAGGGCTGACAGATGCAGGCCATCTCTGGCAAAGCATTGAGGTCTGTCAGTCATGTCATCCCAGGCAGTCAGATACTGGATCCTCTTAGAATGACACCAGAAACTTAGCCAATTGTTGAAATTGATCATTTTCTGCTTGTATTGTGGTATCATTCTGGCTTATGGTAGGATGCTGCTCAGGGTTTGGGTCATACCCACCTGGGCTACATAATCCATGAGCTTTTCCATGTTTTTTTTATGTAGCCCATGGAGGTACATCTCAGGTCATTCACATCCACATGTACAATGACAGAGTCATATTTGTACCTGTTGAGGGACATGAGTGCATGTGTTATGTGGTGGATCCTGGCACCTGATAGGCAGCTGACTGTTACTTTCTCCTTATTCAACTTAGAGTGGGATATCAGTGTGCCTCACTATCGAGTCACCTATGACTAGTGTGTTGGGCATTCTGTTTTGCCTTAGGGGCTTTGGTTGAGTGGCACACTGTTTTGGAGAGTTATGTGTCTCATGATTAGTGTCATGTCATGGCGGTTGAGTGTGTTTCTGCCTTGGAGGTCTCTGCTGTTTGGGTAGATTTTTATTGAGATCCTCCACAAAGGTGAGTGTGTGGTTTGTGTTTTTATGTGAAGGCAGTGGTGGTGTGTGTTCTGGAGGGCTATGTGTTCCATGTGGTGTGGAGCAAGTGTTGACCTTCTCCTCTTGACCAGCTGTTCCAGTCTTGGCTGGAGAGTGCTTGGCTTCCAGTTTGGATATATAAGTGCATCTCTCACATGTCTGAGTGTTAGGAGGTAAGAGGTGAAAGTTGTTAGTTTACATGATGTAGTTGCTACATTGCCTCAGGATGCTCAAGTTCACCAGCTTAATAGAAGAAAGCACAGGAAACTGATCTTTAGACATGCCTGGAGGGGTGGGCATTAATAATAAGTACTGGAGCTGTTTCCTTGTAGAATGTTTAGTGCTGGTAGCACTTTTGTGTGCTACAATAATTGCTTCAAGAAGTCTGGTAAAGTGCTAGACTAATAAGCTAGTAAAAGTGCAGGAGAGGAGAGAACTTGCAGATCTAAGGGAAAACTTGATGAGCAGACTTTGGCACCACTCAGAAGCTTACAAACAGTCTTGGATACAGCAAATCTGTATCTGGACTAGAGTAGTTACAGGAAAGGTGGGAAACAAGTGCAAACATGGGCTTTTAAACTAGAAAGTTGAAAGAAATGGGAAAACTGCCCAATTGGCCAATAAACTACAATTTCTGGGCCAGAAACCACTCCTCTTGTGGTAGATAGGCTACCTAGTGCTTACCAGTCCCACTGATAAGCTAGAATGCTTCCCTCCAACACACAAAGGCTTGGGGAGCTCAGAAGCTTACAAACAGTCATGGATACAGCAAATCTGTATCTGAGCTAGACTAGTTACAGGAAAGGCAGGAAACAAGCACAAATGTGGGCTTTTAAACCAGAAAGTTGAAAGATATGGAAAGACTGCCCAAATAGCCAATAAACTACAAATTCTGGGCCAGAAACCACTCCTCTTGTGGTAGATAGGCTTCCTAGTGCTTACCACTCCACAGATAAACTAAAAAGCTTCCCTCCAACACAAAAATGCTTGGGGGAGGGCTCAGAAGCTTACAAACAGTCCTGGATACATCAAATCTGTACCTGGACTAGACTAGTTACAGGAAATGCAGGAAACAAGCTTAGATTTTTTTTTTACAGAAAAACAGCTAAAACAGCACTTAAAACAATTCAAGAGCAGTGCAAACTAGCACACCTGAGTGTATATCAATATTAAATCAAATACAGTTTAAATAAATGCAATTTATTCAAACTGTATTCTGAACTGTATTCAATTATTGTTTTATTCAACTCTGTACAGTTAAAAGGTGCCAAAAAATATACTTATCAGCTGAGAAGCACACCCAGTCAGAACACAAGGGGAGTCTAGCAAAGATTTTTTTTATTAGTAAAGTGGAAAGGGAGAAAGGAGGAACAGAAGATAGTTGAAGGTTAAGAACCTAAGTGGGTTGGCCTTCTCAAATGTTCTCTCTGTAGTAGGTAGAATGAGCTAATGACACTAGACTGGGATGAGTGTCACACATCAAATTTACAGTAGGGGTGGGCAACTGCAAAGCCACCAAGTATAAGAAGAAGACACCAATGGGGATGGTTTAAACAGATAAAGGAGCAAGGAGACTCTAGATAATGCTTTTAACTGCAAACAGATCAGTTATAGGATACACACCTTGGCAGGAAATCAGAACAAACAAACAGATGTTTAACAAATGGAGAAAATTTTCAGTTAATACCTTACACACAGTGAAACTAGCTAGAAAAGATTTACAAACAGTGTGACAATAAAAACCTTATTTTTCAGGCCCTGTAAGGTGAACCATTTTAGTACAACCATACAGATTAGTTTTTAGCAATAAAAATACAGTAAAAGGTATGCAGCAGACAATAAAAAGTGCTATTGATATCTAGAATAAGCAATAACTGGAAAAATAAGCAAAAAAAAAAAAACAGGATACTTATTGTTATATATCACAGATCAGAGTTGTGGTCAGTGCCCCTCCTCTGATTAGCTCTGTGTTATCTATCAGCAGAAGATGATTGCCAGAAACACAGGAAACTCAACAAACAAAACAACTAGGCCTGGATAACAGCAGACCTCTATCCAGACTATGCTACCTAACTAGACCACATAAACCTCACAAAATATGCACAGAAAAGCACAGATAAAGCACTCACAAACAGAAAATACAACTTTCAGTATGAGTATGAAAAAGTTTACAGTTAAGTAATTTAGTAAAAATGCAATCATAGTAATGAAACACTATCTAGCAATGAAAATACAGTTAAAACAGCATGCAACAAATGCAGTGAAATGGTACAAAAAGCTTTATAACAGTGCAAAATATAGTATATTAGCTGTATAGCACAATTATAAGCATTAAGAAGTGCAATTCAATGAAATAAATGTAAGAAATAACTTATTCTGCTCTTGGAGTCTTAGGGAATTTCTGCTTTGTCCCGGTGATGAATCACTACTCCACAGTCTGGTAAAAACAAGCACAGCCCCCTGCAGATCAAATCACTTATATGATACACTCCTTGGCAGGAAATCAGAACAACAAACAGATGTTTAACAAATGGAGAAAATTTACAGTTAATACCTTACACACAGTGAAACTAGTTAGAAAATATTTACAAACAGTGTGACAATAAAAATCTTATTTATCAGGCCCTGTAAGGTAGACAGTTTTAGTACAATCATGAAAATTAGTTTTTAGCAATAAAACACAGTAAAAAGTATGTAGCAGACAATACAAAGTGCTATAAATATCTAAAATAAGCAATAACTAATAAAAATAAGCAAAAAAAAAAAACAGGATACATATTGTTATATAGTACAGATCAGAGTTGTGGTCAGTGACTCTCCTTTGATTAGCTCTGTGTTCTCTATCAGCAGAAGCTGGCTGCCAGAAACACAGAAAGTTCAACAAACAAAACAACCAGGCCTGGATAACAGCAGGCCTCTATCCAGACTATGCTACCTGACTAGAACACAGAAACCTTACAAAAAATGCACAGAAAAGCACAGATAGAGCACTCACAAACAGAAAATACAACTATCAATATGAAAAAGCAGTTTACAGTTAAGTAATTCAGTAAAATGCAATTACAGTAATGAATCACTATCTGACAATGAAAATACAGTTAAAACAGTATAAAACATTACACAAATGCAGTGAAGCAGTAAACAAAAGCTTTATAACAGTGCAACATGTAGTAGATTATCTGTATAGCAAAATTATAAGCATTAAAAAGTGCAATTCAATTAAATAAATGAAAGAAATAATTTATTCTACTTTTGGAGTCTTAGGGAATAAGTGGGTGTATAAGTGTGTGTATAAGTGTGTATGTTTGTAGGAAGAAGTATTTTGATAAATTTCCCACTCAGTGGCCTACTTTTTCAGTCCTGCTGATGTCATTCTTCTTATCAGCACCTTTAGCCAGTTATCAGCCAAGTAAACTCAATTGCAAGTGTGATAACTGCATAACACTATAGTACAAATCACTAGATAGGCAGGGGTTCTAATCTCAATCCTGGCGAGTAAGTGTGTGTGTGTGTGTGTGTGTGTGTGTGTGTGTGTGTGTGTGTGTGTGTGTGTGTGGGTGTGTGTGTGTGTGTTTGGGTGAGAATCATATTGTGTGTGGGTTATATCATTTTGAGTTGTGTATCACCGTGTACACTTCCCATCACCCTACTTTACAAGGCCTGCTGATATCATTCATCTTATAAGTGCCTTGGGACAAGGTGAAACCATATAAAGTCTGCATCTGATAGCTGTGTAACATTATAGTAGAAGTAACTAGATAGGTAGGGATTCTAGTCTCATTACTGGGAACTGTGTGTGTGTGTTTGGGTTGCGAATGATATCTTGTGTGGGTTATACCATTTTGAGTTGTGTACCAGCCTGTACACTTCCCATCACCCTACTTTACAAGGCCTGCTGATGTCATTCACCTTAGAAGTACATTGGGACAAGGTGAAACCATATAAGGTCTGTGGCATGTCTGATAGCTGCGTAACAATATCATAGAAATAACTAGATGGGTAGGAATTCTAATCTCAATACTGGCAAATGTGTGTGTGTGTGTGTGTGTGTGTGTGTGTTTGTGTGTGTGTGTGTGTGTGTGTTTAGGTTGAGAATCATATCCTGTGTGGATTATACCATTTTGAGTTGTGTACCGCCCTGTACACTTCCCATCACCCTACTTTACAAGGCCTGCTGATGTCATTCACCTTAAAAGTACTTTGGGACAGGGTGAAATCATATAAGCTCTGTGACACATCTTATAGCTGCGTAACAATATCATAGAAATAGTTAGATAGGTAGGGGTTCTAATCTCAATACTGGCAACTGTGTGTGTGTTTGGGTTGAGAATCATATCCTGTGTGGGTTATGCCATTTTGAGTTGTGTACCACTTTGTATACTTCCCATCACCCTACTTTACAAGGTCTGCTGATGTCATTCACCTTAGAAGTACCTTTGGACAAAGTGAAATCATATAAGCTCTGTGGTGCATCTGATAGCTATGTAACAATATAGTAGAAATAACTAGATAGGTAGGGGGATCTAATCTCAATAATGGCAAGTGTGTGTGTGTGTGTGTGTGTGTGTGTGTGTGTGTGTGTGTGTGTGTGTGTGTGTGTGTTTGAGTTGAGAATCATATCCTGTGTGGGTTATACCATTTTGAGGTGTGTACCACCCTGTATATTTCCCATCACCCTACTTTACAAGGCCCGCTGATGTCATTCACATTAGAAGTACTTTGGGACAAGGTAAAATCATGTAAGCTCTGTGGCGTGTCTAATAACTGTCTAGCACTATAGTAGAAATAACTATATAGGTAGGGGTTCTAATCTCAATACTGGCAACTGTGTGCGTGTGTTTGGGTGAGAATCATATCCTGTGTAGGTTATACCATTTTGATATGTGTACCATCCATCCCTGATTACCACCTACCTCCCAATGGAATTACTTTATATAGCACGTTAATGGCATCTGATTCACATGCAGTATGTTAAACCATTGTACAGGCCATATTAGTCATCTATACAGATGTCTATGGATTATCCAGATGTTTGTAACTTATATGTGGTCTGTGTTCCCTAACAATGGCCATGTATGTGGTATTGTTGCCAAATAGGTCACAGTTAGTGTAGGGACACACATGCCAGCATCAGATATCATACCTGACTGAAACATCATGCTGATACAATGTCTGTTACCCTATCACTTGTCCAAGCTTGTAGGAGCAATAGATTACTCCAGTTGCTATTTCTTTTTTTTTTTACTCAAATGATTTTTATTTTGATGAAATAACACAATAATTTAATACATTCATAACATTCAATAACTATTTACAGTATTTACATTCAGCCTGACAAAAAGGATTCAGATAAAAACATTTGTAGTTAAATAATAAGTTAATATATAAACTATGATAGTTAGGAAGAGTTTGGTTCCATCTGTAGGGTATCAATCAAATTCAAAACTCTCCTCTATGGACTATTAACCAGTGGCTTAGGAAAAGTTCTTAACTCTTTAGTTGTTTTTCTCCATTAGTATGCATTTCTTCAGTAATGATAGGAATTCCTCCATTGTGGGTGCTACATTAAAGTTCCATCTTCTAGTTATATATTTTCTGGCTATTGCTAACATTGTCCACAACAAATACAGGTCATCTTTCTTCATATTATTAATATTAACAACTTTTAGTAAAAGTAAGGACTTTGTCAAAACAAATATATCAGTATAGATAGCTTGAAGAAATTTGTTAATCTCATTCCAATATGGTTTAATATTAGTACAGTCATAAAAAATATGAGACCAGTCAGCATTAGTGGACAGATGACATCTCCAACATAACTTGCTGTTTGAAGGGTTTATTTTTGAGAGTTTCCCATGTGTCAAAAAGGATCTGTGTAGAAATTTCCAATGAAAAATCATCCAGAAAGAAGTTAGTTTAACTGAAAATAAAATGTTTGTTTTATCTTCCATTGATAATGATACTTGAAACCCTATAGTTAGGTATTGCCAGTAAGAATCTTTAGGAGCTGTCTTATAGACAAATAAAGTGTTCATAACATTGATATTATTATATAGAATTCCAAAAATCCTGTTTATAATTTTTGGTATGGTTTTGAAGGATGAGTTATGTATTATTCTACACAGATCCTTAGTGTATGCTGTGAAACTCTGAAGAACGAACCAGTCATTAGGGGATAGACCATAGGTTGACAATATACTTTGAGTGTTCAAAGCTTGTTGGTTTTCAATACATTGCAACCAACAAAATAGGTTATTATTTTCCCATAATCCAAAAATCTCTCTATGTGTTTTATCAGAGAAAGCCCTTGTAATAGTAAATGGTATTAACAAATATATGCCATAGTTTTATATCTAAATTTGTGTTAATGAATTTTCTAAACACATCAAAATATTTTTATTAGTGTTAGTTTAGTTACTTGTGTTGTACTATACTGTACATTTAAACTTAAATAGTGCCATATCTTATCTTTGTCAGTTACCAAAGCATTCTTTGATAAACAATTTTCATTCATTAGTATAATGGAGTGTAACTGTTTCCAATTGGAAGAGTATCTAGGATTTATCCAATTCATCACTATTTTAATTATAGATGCCTTTATATGAGTTTCAATCTCTGGGAATTTTAACCCCCCTTGTCCCCATTTTATGATATGATGAGAATATGCCACTCTATTTCTTTTGGGGTACCATAGGAATTTCATCAGAGTTGAAGTGATTTCTTTAAGGATTTTCTTTCCAGGTGGAAGTATAAAGGCTTGTGCTATATATAATATTTTAGGTAACAAAACCATTTTTATCAGTTGTAACCTATCATCAAATGTTATAAACAAATTATTCCATTTCATAGGTTCATAGGTTCATAGGTTCATACTAGGCTATCTGCCCGAGGGCATTTACAAGCCTAGCCCATAGTTTTGTGGCTTACGCCACCCCCTTAGTATGGGGAACTATACCCATTATTTTGCTGTGCCTCTGTCGAGCAGTGACACTGAGGTAATCCCTGGGGTATATCTGCGATCTCCCATCCATTGGTCAAGATTTCTCTTGAACAAGGCCAGCAAGGTGCTCTGCCTCACATATACCGGGATTTTATTCCACAGCATAGGGAGTCTTTGGGTGATGAATCTATCCCTCCAGCACGTCCTATTAATAGCCGTGTCGAGGTTTAAGTCTCCCGCCCTTGTGGCTCTGACGGATCTAGATTTTTGAGGTGAAGCATATTCATCAAATCTGGGTTTGACATGGCCTTGTATGTTAGGCAAAGGTCACCTCTGAGCAAGCGGTGCGACTGAATAGAGCTGGAGTTCTTTCAGTCGGGCAGCATAGGACAGATGTTTGAGACCCTTTATCCTTTTGGTGAGGAACTTTGTGGCCTCTCCAGCTGCTGCAAGTGTTGGGTCAGATACATTCCGAATGGGGCATTGTACTCAATCATTGGTCTGATGAGTGATGAGTATAGGGAGACTATGACCTCCCTTGATCTAGATGAGAATCCCTTCATGATAAGGTGGGCAATGTAGAAGGTCTTCCTAACTACTTTAGCTACATGGGTGTTGAATGACAGACTACTATCAACCTGGGTCCCCAGGTCCCTGATAACTTCTTCTGTGCTCAGTGGATTGCCACCTATTTGGTAGCTAGGGGTAACCTTGTTTTTCCCGAAGGGTATGACTATGCATTTTTTGGCATTTAACTTTAGGCCATGGCTCTGGCACCAGTTATCCGTTTCTGTGAGACCCTTTTGAAGGATATCTGTGTCAGATGTGTTTTCTACTATGGCGCCCAGTTTGCAGTCATCTGCAAACTTTGTCAGCCATAACCCTCCTGTGTTTGCTTGTACTGGAAAAGTAGATGCCAAACAAGAGTGGGCCCAGGACTGAGCCCTGTGGTACACCACTTGTGACAGGCTTTGAGTCTGACATGGCGCCAGCAACTCTGACCCTGTGGGTTCTGTCACTCAGCCAGTTTGCAACCCATCTTGTGATGTATGGGTTAACATTTAAGCTGATGAGTTTTCAATGATACCTGAGTGGGGTATTGTATCGAAGGCCTTCGCCAGATCGAGGTAGGCTGTATGGACTGCCTTTCCCTCATCAATGGCTTTGGTGACTGTTTGAAAAAGTCAACCAAGTTTAGAAGGCATGATCTGCCTTTGACAAAGCCAAACTGGGATGGATCCAAAGTCTGCAAATTCCTATGTCTTTATTTATGAGGTCCATTATGATCCTCTCCATGGCTTTGCAGATAAGGCTTGTCAAGCTAATGGGCCGGTAATTTCCAGGGTCGGTGGAGGCACAGCCTTTGTGAAGTGGGACCACAGTTGCAGTGCGCCATTCCCTGGAGTGCGTATCCAGAGGTAAGACTATGATTAAACAGCTGTCCTAGCTGTGGGTTTAATTCCTCGTTGAGTTCATGGAGCACACAGCCGGGGACACCATCAGGTCCCATGGATGCTGTGTTTTTGCTTTGGAGAGAGCAGTTCTCACTTGGGCGTTGGAGATGTTTGGGGGCTGCAATCACTTGGTATAGATATCTCTCCTTTTGGGGGAGGGGAGAAGTTTGCACTGAACCTGTCAGCCAGTATGTTGGCAATGTCTGTAGGATCAGTAATCTTCACATCATTTTGAACTAGTTCTGAGTATATCTGGGAGTTTCCTCCCAGGTTTCTAACATAGCTAAAGAAGGCCTTATGATTGTCTTTTGAGTCTTTAGCTATTTTTCTCTCAAAATTTGCTTTGGATGATTTTATGAGAGCTCTTAGTTTTTTACTTATAGTGATCAAGGGTGTCTTACCTTTTAAGGATTTTGCTCTATCTTGTAGTAGCTTCCTCCTTTTGTTGTAGAGTTTGTTTATGGCTGGGGTCCACCAGACTGGACGCTTGCCTTTGGTACAAAGAGTCTTTGTTTTGCTTGGGATTGCCTTATCCATGCAGTCCTGCAGGTGCTGGTAGAAGGCATTTGTAAGTGATTCAGCGGCTTGAGTACTGTTTTCCGCTGGCTCTGGGGCCTTAAAGGAGACCACACTAGTCTTTAGAAGTGTGAAGTCGGCTTTCGAGAAGTTCTTTACTGTGGTCTTTTTTATTTCAGGTGGGGGTGGGATGAGGACCTCCAGCGAGATTAGTTTGTGATCTGATCTCACCAGTGAGGGGTATACTTCTGGTGTTGAACATTGTGCTCCCATGTTCGTGATGATGAGATCAAGTATGTTTTCTCCTCTTGTGGGGATGGTGACTAGTTGTTCCATGGCATTTGAGTTTATGAATTCCAGGAACTTTTGGGCTAGGGTGTTTGGGCTTGAGTAGTGTTCCCAGTCTATATTAGGGTAATTGAAGTCACCTTGTATGATGGTGTTTGGTGATACATTTATCCCCTCTAGTGTTTTCAGGAAGGCCATGTGAGGTTCCTGAGTTTGTGAGGGTGGCCTGTAACATGCTACAATTTGCAGAGCAGTCTTGCCTATGGTTAATTGCACCTGGATGGTCTCCGATGCATCGTGCATTGCCACCAGTCTTGAGGTGTGGGTGTCCTTGATGAATATGGATACCCCCTCCTTTCTTGGTATTGTCCGGATTTTGGGGCGGAGCATGATAAGAGGTAAAACCTGATAGTGCTGGGGTGCTCTCAGGAGCCTTGAACCAGGTTTCTGTCACTGCACAGACATCGATGTTCTCCATACTGAGAAGG
This sequence comes from Protopterus annectens, assembly GCF_019279795.1. Taxonomy (NCBI): domain Eukaryota; kingdom Metazoa; phylum Chordata; order Ceratodontiformes; family Protopteridae; genus Protopterus; species Protopterus annectens. Next base: position 947,713,534 of record NC_056745.1, on the reverse strand, counting down.
GCCTCGAGTGCGTGCATTTTGAGATTTAGACTTCTGGCATTGAGCAGCATTACCCTTAGTTTTTTCCTTTTTGTGTTCTAGGGTGGTAGGTTTAGAATTTGAGCCTTGCCTAAAAAGGCACTATGGGGTGGCAAGAGCCTTTGCCAATATCCAGAATCCCAGGGTGACAGGTGCAAGCCGTCCCTTGCGAAGCAGCGTGGCTTGTCCAGCATGTCATCCCAGGCAGACAGACATTGGATCCCCTTTGAATGACACCAGAGTTTAAGCCAATTGTTAAAGCTGATCATCTTATCTCTGTATTGTGGCATCATTCTTGGTGAAGGTAGGATACTGCTCAAGGTCAGGGTCATACCTGCCTGGGCTACATAATCAGAGAGATCCTCAATGTCTCTTTTCATGTAGTCCAAGGAGGTACGTCTCAGGTCATTTACACCAGCGTGGACAATGACTGAGTTGTATTTGTACCTGCTGTTGAGAGACCTGAGTGCTTGCGTTATGTGGTGGATTCTAGCGCCCGACAGGCAGCTTACTGTGACCTTCTCCTTACTCAGTCTGGTGAGCGGGACGTCAGTGTGTCTGATTATGGAGTCACCAATGACTAGTGTGTCTGGCATTGTGTTTGGCCTTAAGGGCTGTGACTGTTTGACACTCTGACTGTGAGGTCTATGTGTTGCAGGTGTTGTGTTCTGAGGTGGTGGTTGTTTGGGTGTCTGCTTTGGTGGCCTCTGCTGTTTTGGTAGATTTTTGATCAGAGCCGCCGAGTATGTCTTTGTGTGTTTATGTGTATGATTTGAGGTTGTGATGGTACTATGTTAGACTGGGTCTATAGTGTGTGTGGTAACCTTCTCCTCCTGACTGGTCTTGCCAGTCCTATGTTGAGAGAGCTCAGCCTCCAGTTTGACCATATAGTTGCATCTCTCACATGTATTTGTGTTTTGTGGGAGGAGGAGAGGGTTGTCTGTGTACATGAGGCAATTGTAACATTGCCTAAATATTCCCAGGTTCACCAGCTGAGCAGGAGAGGACATGCTAGAAGGACTAGACAAAAAAACTTTAAAAGAGATTCCGGGGGACGTGGGTGACCGAGAAATGGGGGTTTGCCTTTTTGGGGTGCTATCTATAAGAGTGCCGTATCAAGGTAATAAGTACTGTAGGAGCAAGTGCTAGGTTTAACAGATAGAGAAAAGTCTACTTGGAGTCAAGTAGAGATGATCTTTTTAGGTATTAGAGAAAGTGCTAGTAACAGGGATGCTTAAAGGTAAGATTGAAAAGAATGCACTCTGCAGTGTGCACTAGAGAAGTTAGATATGAAAGTAGGTAACTTGAGTTTTACCTGTTTAAGAAGTTAAGGTTTAGTGGAGAGTTACTATTTTTAAAACAGCAAGATGGACTGAAAGGGGTGGTTACTTTTGTATTTTGGTACTATGAAATACTGTAGGATGGCCAATAAATTTAAATAATTGAAGGGGTGGGATTTCAAAAGTGATGGTTTTGTGATTACTCACATAAGCCAGTGAAAGTAGAGAGAAATGAGATATATGGTCAGATTAACATAAGAGGCGGGCAACTAGAAAGACAGTGGTATTTAACAAGACAACTTAAATGGGTGGCAGGGAGGGAAAAATTCTGCCTGACTCAGAACAGAGAGAGCTGTGGTCTCTTTTGAAGTTTTAATATGCTGTTAAAACAGAATGCAAGCAAAACACAAGGTAAAGAAAACAAACTACAGTATTCAAAATATAGAAAGGCAATACAGAAATACAAAAAATTAACCTTTCCTTCACAGCAAAGTGTAGCAGAGTCTGGATGAGCCTTTCTGGTAAAGCTCTGAAATGTTTTAGTTTACTCCTTAAATAGAAATTTTAGATCCTAGCTCCACCCCCTCTGTTAACAAGTGATTAACCTTAAGTGACCTCTTCTGTCTTATGAATGAGTCCTTAATTAATCAGTTCTTATTTCTGCCTGACTCAGAACAGAGAGAGCTGTGGTCTCTTTTGAAGTTTTAATATGCTGTTAAAACAGAATGCAAGCAAAACACAAGGTAAAGAAAACAAACTACAGTATTCAAAATATAGAAAGGCAATACAGAAATACAAAAAATAACAGCAAACTAACCTTTCCTTCACAGCAAAGTGTAGCAGAGTCTGGATGAGCCTTTCTGGTAAAGCCAATTTGCTTATTAATGTGTTGATTAAGTCTATGGCTTTAGCATAGTTAAGCTGTAAGGTTTCCTCTATATTCTTGCCTAGGACTATTCCTAAATAGTCTAGAGTTGAAACTTGGTTTCCAATAATATGATTAACTGGAACCTGTATGCTTTTTTTTTAATTTAATAATAAATATTTTGATTTAGATTTGTTGAAGGAGAGTCCTGAGATTTTTTGGAAATTTGTTGTTACTATATCCACTTCTCCTAACACTTCCTTAGAATTGGATAAGGTAAGTAATACATCATCAGCAAACATAATTATTTTAGAAATATATTGGTCATATATATTTATACCTCTTATCTTCGGGTTATTACGTATTAAAATGGCAAGTATTTCTATGGCCAGAACAAATGGGATAGGGGACATGGGACATCCTTGTCTAGTATCTCTAGTGATTTGGATTGATTTGGAAGTAAAGGGACCTAATTTGACATATGCTAGATTATTTTTTATATATTTTCTTTATCATTGCTATAAAAAGGGGGATCAAATAACTGTAAGACTTTAAATAACCCCAATTTACAGAGTCAAAGGCCTTTTGAATATCTAGACCTATTATCAATGCTTCATGGTTTCCTCTATGAAGGTAATCTATCAGAGTTAATACTTTTTTAATATTATCCTGTGTATGCCTGTTACGTATGAAACCAGTTTGTTCTTCATTAATTATTTCAGATATGGGTACTTTCAATCTATTGACCATAACTGACATAAATAGTTTATAATCATTATTCAACAAAGAAATTGGTCTATATGAGTTGCAATGATTAGGGTCCTTATTCTCTTTTAATATAGGGGAAATAAGAGAATATCTCCAAGAAGGAGGGATATTTGCTAGTGTTTGAACTTTAAGAAATGTTTTATGTAGGAGAGAGATTACAGAAGACAGGAACAATCTATAAAATTCGATAATTAAGACATCTATTCCTGGTGCTTCATTAGACTTACTTCCTTTAATCCCATCTATAATTTCCTTTTGAGAAATAGGTTTTTGTAGCTCTAACGTAAGTTCCTCAGGGATTCTTGTTATGTTGGGAACTATATTCTCTAACTTCTCACATTCATTTGTACTTATTTTATCTTTATGATGCTCTGCATAATGATAAAAGCCTCCAGAATGTCCCCTATGTCAAAGACTTTTTTCCTTTTCCCTTCATGAAGGATACTATCAACGTTATTAATTTTTGATTGTATCTTAACTTTCATAGGTAGGTTATGAAGATGCTTAGGAGAGGTAGCATAGGAATTTAATTTCATTTTTTTCCGTAGCTAAATTAGTTTTATATGATAATATTTCACTGTATTTCTTATTTGCTTCTTCTATTTTCCTTTTATTATCTGTAGCAATTAAGTTTTTATTAGATTTAAGAGCTAATATTTGATTTTGGAGTTGCTGTAACTCTGAATCCCATTCTTTAATTTTATTTTTGAACCAGCTAATGCTTTTACCATATAGATAGGCCTTAAGAGAATCCCAAACCATAATTGTGTTTCCTTCAGGTTTATAATTAATCTCTAAGAAAAGCTGAATATCAGAATTTATCCAAGATTTAAAGTCTTTAATTTTTGTGATGTATGAAGGAGTCCTTGAAGTAATAACTAATTGATTGAATTCAAGTGTATTGTTAACAACAGGGAATTATGATCTGGAAAGGGACAAGGTTGTACTGAAAAATTCAAGATTTTAGAATAAAGACCTTGTGAGATATACATTTTATCTATTCTAGTTTGAGTACCATGCCTATAGTCCTGGTGTGAGAATAGTAAAGAATTTGGTCCCAAAGCATTAAAGGTATCTTTTCATTTAAACATTTCTGTCCATTTATTTAACTGTTTGGCTGAGGATAATAGTCTATGAGATTTCCTATTGCTAGTTTCTGTAATATCTTTGATACAATTGAAATCACCTCCTAGTATAATACTACCTTTAGAAGTAGTTGTAATAAAGTCTAAGTGTTTCTTAGCTAGTCCAACCCCCATACTCGGGAACCAGTATAAATTAACCAGGGTCCAAATTCTATTATTAAACTTAAGTATAACTAAGGCCATGAGTCCATCATTATCTACACGTTTGTAAATGATTTGGGGATTTAAGAAAGTCTTTTTCCATAGAATTGTTACTCCTCTGGTTTTATTTTTATAAGAAGATTGAGCAAGTATTGCGTATTCCTTAGGGTCCCACATAAATGTGTCATTTATTTTAAAGTGTGTCTCTTGAAGAAAAACTACTTGAGCATTGTTTAGTTTAAAATACCTTAGTAGGTTGGCTCTCTTATATGGGCTGTTAAGCCATTAGTATTTAAGGATATCAAAGTTAAATCCATATTAGAATTCTTTAAAGATAACAAATAATAAAGGAACCTGTATTAATAGAATCCTGTATACATAATACTCTTCCTGAATTGACAATAAATTGTTTCTATTTCTATTTATCTCAATCCAAATAACTTTTCCCATGAAAGATAAAAGTAAAACAATTGTGTCTGGCATTTCAAAACTAGAAAAACAGTTAAATAACAAAAATTTGCATATTTCACTCTGATATAAGCTTTAATACACCCTATACATGAAATGAGATACATTTCTAGTCTAGCAAACAAAACTAAATCTGCTAGACTGCCTATCCCAACCATCAACCTTTTTTGGTTCCAGCCCATGAAAACAAAGTAAAAAATGGAGAATGTATTATAAATTAAGAGAAAAATAGTAGTGATAAACAACTAATCAGATATTAATTTCAGTTAGGTTTTAGAGATGAGTTACATACACTATTATTAGAAACATTAAACATTTATACAGTAATTATTACTAAAGAAGCAAGAGACATATTAGGATATATATAATCTAAATTTAGTGTTTAATAGACTAAGGAAACATTAGCCTTATTAACAGTCTAAATGATTACCCAAAATACCTAAGCATGTCATCTGTATTAGTTCTAATAAAAACTTCAAAATGGCAGAACAAATCAAAGAATCTTTTAGCATTTGTATTTACTTGCCCCCTGAAAAAATCTTATCATGACAAACTCCCACTAAATAGGAAATACACGAGAATTGGGTGTTAGCATATTGTGAGTGTGTATTATTCCCAAAAGATGTTAACATAGATTTTTAGAACTATTCCATAAGACATATTTGTCCTTAATTAACTCCTAAACGTTTGGAATAGCAGATGTTTAAATAATTGACTTAAATCAATAATAATTAACTGGCATCAGTTAGAATGACAAAAAATAGTAAAAAACATTATTTTATATAAAACTTACTATGGATAACAGGTCTTAAAAGTGAATGACTCAAAGACAAAATTAAGACAAAGATAGCTGTAAATATATGCCATAGTAATAGGGTACTACTGAAACTCATAACTTGTTTGTTGTGTTATCACAAGTCATAGATATTACTGAGCTCTTTCCCTGTCATAAAGTGCTAATATACTAAAAAATATGACTTTATAATAGCTGATAACAAATGCAAAGTAATTATAGTTCAATCAAAATTATTCATACATATATTTGCTAGGATTTAGTATGGTGCTTGAGTACCTTTACAGTTATTACCATTAGTCATAAGCATTTCCTTTAAATCTATAAGCCTATACTAAACACTTGCAAACTGTATAGGAAAGTTATTTATAAAGATCTGTTTATAAAAAACTCCTGTATATTCAGTAGAAATAGTGGCTATAATTAACTGTTTACAAGAAAAAATAACATTTCTGTATATATTTGATCACAAAATATAGTCACTATTATAAAAGGGAACCATGAATATAGTTGTAGACAGTGTAGCTCATAATTCTTGTAAAAGAAGCCTACTATGCTATATTAGCCAATCAGAGACTTGAAATTCACAATTAGGTTTACATATACACATTAGATGTAATGTAATCTGATCTGCATGCATAGAATGCATGATCATGAGCTAGGTAAGAAAGCTTCACTTTAACATTAAACTCTATAGGAAACATAACTTGTAACCATTTAAAAACTTTGTACCATAAAACATACAAGCATATAACTGTCAGAGAGACCCAGTTTATGTCAAAAGCCGGTAAACAGCTTTTTGTTCACACAGGTACCAGTATATATTCTGAAACAATAAGAAGTTATAAATATTAAAAAAAACTAGTTAATATATACTAAATCATAGATATGCCCTGTTATCCCATGTATCCAAAACAGTTTTGATAAATAATATAAGCAGTGACTATGCCTGTGTAATAACTCAGAAGAACATTTAGCAGGGCAAAGGGCTATATATCATTTGAAATAAAGCATGTCATCTTAAGGTCATACAAGCAAAGATAGCTTACTGTTCAATTATGTCACTCAATAAACCAGTAATATTATACTAATATACTAAAAGCTAAACAGTTATTTAATTTGTATATGAACAAAAAAAAAGTATAAAAATGAAAAAGCAAAAAGAGAAAGAAAAACAATAAGAAAAATATTGTCATGACATACTTTACTTGAGGATTTAGCAAGTATAAAACAAATTAAAATCCAGTTGCAGTAGATGCTTTGAGAGATTTAGTAAGAACAGCAATCTTTGACTCAGTTTTTTGCTTTTTCTTTTTAACATCAGTCCAAGAAGATTTATCAGTAACATCCTTCAGAGATGCAGATGCCCATTACATATCTTCAGGTAAGGAAATAAGGTTATTGTTTTTAATAAAGGCAGTGGCGTCCTCTAGAGCATTAAATGATCAAATTTCATTCTAATATAGAATTTTTATTCTGGCAGGAAAGACAAGCTGAGTTTTGATGTTATTCTGCTTTAAAAGTTTTATTAATGTCCAAGCTTTTTTCCTCTGTTCCAATACCCTGGTAGAATAGTCAGTCTGATGTTAATCTTCGTTCAGTCATTACTGATGGCTTATCAGTTCCATCCTCAGAACTGAGCTGGCCATATGCCAAGCTTGTGTCAGCCAAAAACTCTCGAGCTAAGATAATACCCAGCATGCCCTTCTCCCTGTTACGTCAGATCTCGTTTGCCGTGCTGCCTAATGGCCGTCTCAAGCCACTTTTCTTGAGCTAAGTATATTTGTTTCGATATTTTATCAGATATTTCAACAATTTACCAAGTTTTATTAATAGCTAAGTCTTTATCTTACCCTATCGCATTATTTTTCAGTATTTCAAAATATTTCTTACCTTTTAGGGTAACCTTGTTACCATCGCTGGTAATCTTTTTTTCTTTACCCTCTTGGCTAGCCTCTCTCATACCATTGTTGGTAATTTACCATGTCTGACAAAAAAAAAGGAAGTCATGGTTTTTAAAAGGTGTTTAGATGCACATGTTTTGTGTGTATACTGTTTGGGTGTCTCCCACCTCACTGTTGACCCTCCGTGTGGGATATGTAAGAATTTTTTTATCATACCTTGAATGAGAGGGGAAATAAGTGTTTTTAAAGGGCCTCCTAAAAACTTCCTTCAGCAAGGCTATCTCTGGGCCAGAAGTTTCATCGCCTCCTTTGAAGCCCCACAAAAAAACTTCTTGTTGAGACATCCTCAAGGTCTCTTCCATCGTCTCCCGCTGGAGACCCTAGGAACCGAGACTCAAAAAGTTGAAACTGACAGAACCATTGGAATTGACTTTATCTCCAACTAAGACATCCACACCTTTTTCGGCTCTGAAGCACTAGGTGCAGACCCCTTTGGCACCGAAGTTCCTCAGCACAGACATATTTAGCACAGTCTCTGGAATTGGTGCAGACCTCTTCTGCTCCTATTATGGTGCAGACCTCTTCATCTCCTATCATGGTGCAGACCTCTTAGGCGCCTATCATGGTTGCAGACCTCTTCGGCAACTATTATGGTGCAGACCTCTTTGGCACCAATCATGGTGTAGACCTCTTTGGCACCGATCATGGTGCAGACCTTTTTGGCACAGATCATGGTGCAGACCCCTTTGGCACTGACCATGGTGCAGACCCCCTCGGCACTGACCATGGTGAAGACCCCTTCAGCACCAGCCTTGGTGCAGACCCTTTAGGAACCAATGTTCTTTTCAGTTCAGACCTCTTTGGCACCAATGGGCAGACATTTTTGGCACCAAACTTGGGGTGTAGATGCCTTTGGCACTGACCGTTTCTGTGCAGACAACCTGCTTGGCACCGACGACCTTGTTCTCAGTGCAGACAACTTCAGTACCATCTCTAAAGGTGCAGACCTCATCGGCACCAGAGTTTTTGATACACACTACCGCTACAGCACTGTTATCTTTGGTGCAGACATCATTTGTTCAAGCTAGGATCAGGACGATCTATGCAGTGTGCCTTGTTGATCAACTGCTTGTGGACAGAGAAATTTCTACCTCCAGGACATCTCTCCCCTTTGAAGGTGATCATTTTTCTTCACAGACTCCAACCTCTTCTCTTGCATGCCCCACTGGTCACTTCTCAGGACAGTAGCTGTGTCGTTGGTGTGCCTCTGCTTCACAGCCCTCTTGAGACTCCAGACCAGGGGGCTGGTTCATTGGGGTGGGGTGTGCCCCTGGTGCTGAGGTTGTTATGCTTGGTTCTGGGCTCCCATCCCTCCTCAGGTGGGCCAGCCTTCCGGGTCATGGAGAAGTCCTTGCTTCAGTAGGCAAGTCTATACTGTCAGAATCTATCTCCTCCTCTGGGCCACAGTTTATGCAAGCCACTCCTGTTGGACACTGGGCATGAGAGTCTCAGAACATCCTCCCACAGGAGACCCCTTCTACGTTGTCCTCTCTAGAACCCCTCTCCAAGGAAGTACACCATAAGAGCACATGCAAGAGGAAGCACGTGTACTCCCTGGTAGAGTCCTTGATGGAAGTCACAGATTTCAATGATGGGGAAGGGTCTCCACAGTCACCCTCTGATGAGGTGTCCTTTGGTGACATCCTTGATATCCTGAAACAGAGAGGTGATTGGAAGTGCTCCAGCCCTTTCTCAGAGGAGTCTGTGTTCCTGCAGGCTTTCTGTGCCTGGCCCCCTACCTCCTGGGTTACTTCACCTGTTGATGAGCTCATCATGCAACATGCATTGAAGGCTCCTGACACCATTGAAGCTATTCCACGGAGGCCGGATAAAATCTTATCTCCCCCTGAGAGTGATCCTCACTGGTCTAAGGGTCTCCCAGTAGATGCCATGGTGGTGTCAATCACAACTGAAAAAGAACTGACAGAAGAGAGCCAGATTATCCATCCAATCAACAAGGAGTCCCGGGTGGTGGATAGACTAGGGAAGCATGTTTTCGCATCATCGACCTTTCCAGTCAAGTCCTTGGACTTTTTGGCACATTTATCCAGGCTTCAAAGGGACTTAATAACTGAGCTTTCTGAATCCTTGGCTGGAACTGTGTCTGATGAGGTCTGTGACAAAGTGTCCTCACAATTTGCCACCCTTGAATCAATCTCCAACTCCTCCATGCACCTGATTTCTCACGCCATGGAAGGAGCAGCTAGAGCGGCGGGTGCAGGCATAGTCATGAGATGGCATACCTGGATGCACCTTTGTGACTTTGTGGACCCCATTCAAGGCTCCCTTACTGAATTCTCCCATTGAAGCCTCTTCTTTGTTTGGACCCAAAGTAAAAGACACACTGGCTAGATGTGAACAAGACGGTAAGACCCTATCTGCTGTTGGTGTCCATTTCTCCTCCCCTCAGAGATTCTGTTCCAGAAATCAGAGGAGTGGAAAGATGTGGCATAAGAAATCACACAGCCCTTTCCATTCTCCCCCCAGGGGCAAAGGGGTAAACTCCAATGGAAGATGCCCCTTTTGGGGCAGGGGAGATCTGTGAAACCAGGGTTCCAGGGATTCTTTCTCTGGTCCACCCTACCAGTGGTCCTAAAGGGTGGCCTAGCTGTTTACCTTTGGAAGCAGTTGGGGGGTGTTTCACCTTGTACCCTTCTGCCTGGCAAATCATAACCACAGATTCTTGGGTACAATGGATAATCACCAAAGGCTATCACATCCCCCTAAGTCTTTGTCCTGTCCCCCTTAGAAACTAAAGGGAAGAAGCAGCACTACAGATATCAAAGCTGCTTCAAAAAAAAGAGTCATCCAAATAGTCCCCCCAGACCAGATAGGATCTGAATTCTATTCAAGACTCTTTTTAGTCCCAAAAAAGACCGAGGACTGGAGACCAATTTTGGATCTCAGTCTATTAAACAGATTTGTAAAGGTACAGAAATTCTGGATGGTCACGGTACAGTCTATCCTTCCACTGTTGGAAAAAGATGATTGGATGTGCTCTATAGATCTTCATGATGCGTATTACCACATAAAAATGGACAAACCATCGAGAAGATTTCTTCACTTCCATGCGGCAGCCTGTCATTACCAGTTTCAAGGACTATAGCCCCCAGTGTGTTCACCAAGTGCATGGCAGTCATCACAGCCCACCTGCGACTTCAAGGATTCCAGGTGTTTCCATATCTAGACGACTGGCTAATTAATGCCTCCCACCAGGCATCTACTGGAAGAAGCCCTGGCATGCTCTCTTCACACAGCACAAACCCTAGGCATCCATAAACTGGCAGAAGTCCTATCTTACCCCTTCTCAGTCTCTAGAGTTTATTAGGGTTTTTCTAGACACAAGAAATTGCACAGACTCAAAGGTGCAAACATGATTTAATCTTGTGGATGTCACAGAACTCTCTACAGTGGTGTCGTTCCTTCACCCCCTATCAGCCTAAGGCTATAGTGATTACGGATGCCTCCCTGATGGGGTCGGGGGCTGTTTCAGGGAAAGACAGTCCAGGACACTTGGTCAGAACTAGAGGTCCAGCTGCATATCAGTGTTCTAGAACTGAGGGCGGTGCTTCTAGCATTGCAAGCATTCCACTCCATCCTTCCATCAGGGACTATTGCAATACAGTCAGACAACATGTCAGTAGTCTGGTACATCAACAAACTAGGAGGAACCGAATCCTACCCACCATATCGGGAGGCCATGAGGCTATGGCATTGGGTGATAGCTACCAACTGCTTTCTGATAGCTACGCACATTCCCGGGAGCTCCAACATTATAGCATGCAAACTGAGCAGGTGCTTTCTCCAACCTCATGAGTAGTCCCTCAATCCTCTAATGGAGGCGGAGATTTTCAACTGCTGGGGCTATCCTTGCTGTGACCTCTTTGCTTCCCCAACCAACCACAAATGCAGCAACTACCTCGCTCTGATCCCCCCTCAGGGACAGTCACCTAGGGACGCTCTAGTCCACGATTGGCTCTCGGGTCTACTTTATGCATTCCTTCTCTCCCCAATTTCTGAAGAAAGCCCACTGGTTGAAGAGCAAAGTAATCCTCATTGCACCATATTGGCCTCGACAAATCTGGTTTCCCTTTCTATGACCTCACCTGCTAGAACTACCATGGATTCTCAATCCAACACCAGAGTTGATCTCTCTTCCACAGAACCTGATTCACCCCAACTTGAACAGCCTGAATTTTACAGCTTTGCTCCTCCACTTCCTGTGATTGCCAGGCAGCATGACCTTTCTTCCTCAGTGCATCCCATACTTATTGCCTTTCATAAATCTTTCACCGGACTAACATACCTCAGCAAGTGGAAAAGATTTACCATATGGTTAAAAGAAAAATGTATGGATCTTTTTTCAGCTCCTGTTTCTCTAGTATCACTGAGAACTAATCCATCCTTTCTGCCTAAAGTGATTTCTGAACTGTCTATAAACCAAACAATTGACCTGCCAGTTTTCTTCCCCAATTACTCAAACAGAGGAGATTATTGCCTACATACCCTAGACAATGCACAGACAAATCCATTTTATTTGGACAGAATGAGACCTTCTTGCAAATCAGCAGGGGCGGCTCATGCTATTGGGCTGCAGGACTGTGCCCCCCCCCACAGCTGTAAAACAGAAAAGAAAAGAAAACAAACTCGAGTCGCGGAACATTGCGCATGCACACTTGTGGCATTTCCTGATATCCAGACTGCTGGTGAACCAGCCTGGAGCATGCACATAGAATCCAGACTGTCTTACCAGCAGTCCAGATTAGGAAGACAGCATTTAGCAGCAACATCCCAGAATTCCATGCAGTTACAACTGCATAAACTGAAAGGTGACTGGACTGCAACATCCGCAGGCTGGGTAGCACCCAGCTTGCTCTGCTCTTGTGGGAATGACTTGCTCAGTCATTGTATGGATGTTTTGAACTGCAGGAAGAAATATTTGCATTTTACAGACATTTGGAACTGCAGGAAGGAATGTGTGTGTGTGTGTGTGTGTGTGTGTGTGTGTGTGTGTGTGTGTGTGTGTGTGTGTGTGTGTGTGTGTGTGTGCATGTGTGTGTGTATGTGTGTGTGTGTGTGTGTGTGTGTGTGTGTGTGTGTGTCTATGTGTGTGTATGTGATGCCCCAGTTGCTTTATGGTGGTGGATAGAGAATACCACAGGCTTGAACCCTGTACCTTGGGCCCAGGTGGCAAGAGCCTGAATTCCCTACCCACCACCATTTGTAAAATATTTGCAGATTTTTGCCTCATATTTATTCTGTTCTGTTCCTCATAAAATCTGTGATTTCTGTATTTTTGTGTCTTTGCATAGTCAGTAGTGCAGTGGTGTGGCATTGTTGCCTAACAGCGGCAGGTTCTCTGGTTTGATTCTTGGCTGGGGTGCTTTCTGTGTGGAGTCTGCATGTCCTCCCTGTGTTTGTGTTGTTTTCCTCTGGTTGCTCTGGTGTCCTCCTATCTTACAAAGGCATGTGTCTGGAGTGTTTCTTCCTGGGCCTCTGCTGAAAATTGGCTTTTGTTCCAAGTCAGACTTTCCTGGTTAACAAATGTTAAATAAATAAAAATGGCAAGCATTTGAATTTCAGACTTCATATTCTTCAGAAACTACATGGTAACACATAACCTTTTATTCTAGCAATTTTCTAAGTTTATAAGATGGATATTTGTAATTTGTCCCTATTTATGGGACTGTATTCCCCCATTATTGGCTTCATCCAGGTTTTTTGTGTTAAGGTTGAGATCTATGGAAAAAATGAATTCACTGAATATGTTTGGGGGCTGTATTCCCTCATTACTGGCTTTGTCCAGGTGTTTTTTGCTAAGAGGTTGAGAGCTATGGTGAGAACTGAATTCACTGAATATGTTTGGGGTCTGTATTCCCCCATTATTGGCTTTGTTCAGGTGTTTTGCGCTAAGAAGTTGACAGCTATGGTGAGAACTGAATTCACTAAATGGTAGCCATTTAAGTTTCAGTCTTCCTCTCCTTCACAAAACAGCTGATTTGGCATAGTGGTATGTTGCTCTGACTGTTTTGCACAGGGTCCTGGGTTCAAGAATTAGCAGTGAAATGTATGGTGGTAACACATCATTTTATTCTAGCAACTTTCCAACATTATACAAGCAATGTTTAAAATGTGTCCCTGGTTTTTGAGCTTTTGTCCCCCCCATAAATGTTGGCTTTTTCCATATTTCTTGTGTTGCAAAGTTCAGAGATACAGCTGAGTATTGAGTAGATTTTACAAGGAGCTGAGAGATGCAGGGGTGCAACAGTTTAGTTAGTTGGACCATACAGTTGACATCATGTGCATGTGTTCGGAGGGGTATCTTATAGATGGACTGTGCAGAGGTGCTGTGTGTGTCTGGAGGTGACCTGCCTGTGATACAGATGTGTGTGTGTGTGTATGTATGCACACAGTCACACTATGTGGTTATGTTGGACAGCTAAGGACTGTACATGGCAGGGTGTCCAGTTTCACCATATCCCGCCATGGACACAGGAACTGATCCTGCCAGGGGTCTCACTGGCACTACCAGGCCCAAGGCCAGATGCAGTACTGCTTCCTGATAGTGACTGCTGTCTGCCAGATCCATGTTCCTGATGGTATGGGCCAGGACCATGTGACCATAGCCTGCAACATTGTGATGTGAACAGTGCTCCCCCTTCGGTAGTGCTGGTGTCACTGCCACTATGGGAGTGTGAAGGTGCACGGCCCTGTAAACTCTCAGCTGATGTTGGTGCTGACCTACATCCACATGGCTGATGCCCATCTCCCACCGCATTCTCTAGCACAGACATGCCATGGTTGAGGATTGCCAAGGTCTCACCCCACCATCTATTCATGACTTCAGTATTTTGGCATGTGGCCTCAACAAGGTCATGTATGTTACCACGCAAATCAGGAAGAATTGCATCCAACACCCTGAGTATTTGTCTGGTGTTGCATTCCCTACATGCCTGTGCATCCATGACAGCCCAAAACATGCATCTGGTGACACCTCCAGTGGCACTTCCAACAGCGGCTTGATGAGCAGCAGTCCTCCTGAAGCACCCCTGTCCATCTGCCTGTGTGAGACCTCGCCTGCACTCTGGCTATGGACAGTGTCTACACTCACACCTTCCATAGTCACCACACTAGCCTGTTCCATGCCACCACCTGCCAACTGTGCATCATTTGTGGCTGCTGGGGGCGGGCATGTTTGGGCATTGTGACTGTGTGTAGGGACATAGTGGATGACTGTGCGATGCCAACCAATGGCACAGATTCAGTCCCTGACAACCCCACCTGTGCCTGACTATGACCATCATCATTGTCAGAGTCTGTAGAGACAATGACATCAGATTCTGAGTTGGAGGGAGCACGACCACCATGTCAACCTATGGGGGAAGACAGCATATGTAAATTAATAGCTGCACTAGAACATTTGCTGCTGCACACACATGCGCGCACACACACACACACACACACACACACACACACACACACACACACACACACACACACGAGGGGGCAAACAGGCATTACACAGACCTCACAATAGCCAACTGGTGACATTCACAACACAGTCAGACCACTACATACACAGCCCTTTCCACTCAATGTTACTACTTATATACACCTCTATGATACGTGAGTAGAGTTAGTAGGTGATGGATCTTTAACTAGCACACACTGCTCCCATGCACAAGTAATTGCTGTTCACCTGTATAGCACAGTGGAAACTCTCACAGAACATACCTCTCAACTGTGCAAAGTATTGTATTGCTGAATGTCTACATGTGTGGCTCATATTTCTGGTCTATTCTTCATAAATCCTGTGTTTGTCTGACATATTACTGGGATGATCTGAGGACTAGTGTCACTAATTAATGACATATTTTGAGTTTTACACTTAACCTGCAGTACATGTATGTTACAACAGAACCAGTTACACTAACAACCTTCTACACTTACAGTGGATATTATAAGTGTAGACACCCCTGTTAACATGCCAGGTTTGTCTGATATATAACATGACACTACAGAAATCATGTGATAACATTTCCCACCTTCAATCTGACCTATAACCTGTGCAATCCAAATTGAAGAACAAATACATCAGTTAGGGGTAACATAGAAGTTGAAATACATACAATAGGCTGGTTGCATGACTGTGCACACCCTTAAACTAATACTTTGTTAAAGCATATTTGATTTTATAACAGTAGTCAGTCCTCTTGGGAAGGTGTGTATCAGCATGCCACATCTCAGCTTAACAATATTTGTACACTCTCCCTGCATAAGCCATTCAACTCTGTCTGATTGCAAGGGCATCTCTTCTGCACAGCCCTCTTCAGAGCACCCCACAGATTTTCTATTGGATGTAGGTGTGGACTGTGGCTGGGTCATTCCAAAACATTGATTGTCTTCTGATGAAGACATTCTTTTTTGGATTTTGATGTATGGTTTGGGTCATTATCATGTGGAAAGGTGTAATTCCTCTCCATCCACAGCTTTCTAGCAGATACATGAAGATTTTGGGCCAGAAGAGACTGGTATTTGGAACTGTTACTAATCCCCTCCAGCTTGGCTAAAGGCCCACTTCCAGCTTATGAACAGCAACCCCAAAGCAGGACACTGCCATCTCCATGCTTCACCATGGGGATGGTGTTCTTTTGGTGATGCACAGTGTTGTTATTTTGCCAAACAAACCTTTTGGTATTGTGGCCAAAAAGTGCAACCTTGGTTTCATTACACCATAATACATTTCCCCACATGCTTTTGGGAGACCTGATGTATTTTTCATGAGAAATTCACCAGAACTGGATGTTGTTTTGCTTGAGAAAAGGCTTCCATTTTCCAACCCTACACCATAGGCCAGACGCTAAGAATATGGGAGATTCTTGTCACATGTAGTACACAACCAGTACTTGCCAGAGATTCCTGCAACTCCTGTAGTGTTGATTCCTGCAACTCCTGTAGTGTTGCTGTAGGTCTCTTGGCAGCCTCCCTGACCAGTTTGGATCTTGTCTTTTCTATACATTTGGAGGGATGCCCAGTTCTTTGCAATGTCACTGTTGCCCCATATTTTCACCAGCATTTGATGACTGCTTTCACTGTGTTCCATGTTATATGCAATGCTGTGGAAATGTGTGTGTACCCTTCTCTGGGCTGATACCTTTCACAAATGAGATCCCTTTGCTGCTTCATAACCTTTATGTGAACTATGCCTGTTGCTATAGCAGGCAACTGAATAAATGTTAGGATAATCTTGGTAGGACAGCTGACCATTATTTGCTGTTCAAAGTGTCTCTGTAATTGATGGCAGGTGTGTACCAAAGAAGACGTAATGCTGCAATTATATTGAAAGCTGCTTCAACACAGTAGTAACTTTAGCCTGTGCACACGTATGCATCTAGCTTCTTGTATGATTTTTATATGTCATAATTGTTACCCTAACAGATTTGTTTGTTTTACAATTGAATTGTACAGGTTATAGGCCACATGAAAGGTTGGAAGGGTTCGGAAATGTTTTATTGTGCTTTAATTTTTGTATATCACAAATATCTGGCATTCTAACAGGTGTGTGTAGACAATTTATATTCACTGCATGGCACTAATTTATAAAATATGTCCTTAGTTTTGGGCCTTTGTCCCCCCCATTTTGTCAGTCTTTGTCCAGATTTCTTGCAATGACAGGTTGTGAGGTATGCTACAGATATGTGACATCTCCTGCAAATAGGTTCCTGTGATGACCACTGTGATGCAATTCAGTTAACCACACCACAAGTGAACATGCAGATATCACAAAATGGCTGAGAATAACAGTTGTGTGCATGGTCACATGCATGACCTTAACATGTCTGGGGTACTGGTGAGCCACAACAGAAAAATCTCATACTCACTGGCTTCAGGCTGCTATCCCACATCCAGACCAGAGGTACCTATGTAGTTATGGGGGAGAGGTAATGTCAGCAGACTCACATTTGGCATTGGTACAAGATGAATGCTACTTTTCTGCACATGTACAGTACAAGATCTGATAGTAAACAATTTGCTGTCCTTCATCATAGATGTGCACTTGTGTGCATTACTAAACCACACCCACAAATGCAGTTTGAACTGACATATGCATCTAGATACTCTATAGAAGACAGTATGACTGCTACATGATTAAATTGATGTGCACTGTGGCCTTACCTGGACCTCCTTGCCTGTTGCCTGGGTGCCACCCACCTCCACGACTTGTGTTGGCTGTTGCATGGGAGCTACCCCAAGGTTTGCAAGGAGCTCGTCTGTTGTTGTAAGTGGGGCCTGTGTGGCTGGACCCCACCTGTAGCAGTATGGTCCATGGCCACTGCAGCAGCCCTTTGCCAGGCACGACATGTCAGGTCAGTTGCCCAATGCCTGAGCTGATCTTATGTGTGGCCATAGTGGCCAAGGTGTTAACTCTGTGGAGAAGGTCATCCCACAGGGCAGTCCACTCCCACATATTTTGTCAGCTTTGGCTGAACATCACCCCATGGTGCTGGATTATGGCATTGGTGATGGTTGCATTTTCATCTGCAGTATATGCTGGCTGACGCTGCATGCCACTTGGAAGACATAAACAGGGAAACACATCACAGGACCTTAGACATTGCCCAAAGTTATTTACAGAGCCAGCACATCAACATTGCCTATCATTAGCCACCACTCACAACTAAATCATACCCCTGTCATCTATCAGCACAGTATGAACCTGCATTGCACTCCTAGTCCTGATGTGTCATGTTCCCACCAATGAGGGCCAGTATATTATATAAACCACCATTCATCATTCACATTTGTGTAGACGAATGATGGGATGTCAATGGTGCTCAGGCTTTACTTGCATACAGTGTGTAATGGAGCTGGAAGCATATGCCTGAGTTCATGTAGGATGCAGACAGGAATGTTATCAGGTCCCGTGGAGACTTGCTTTTGTTGACTTTGATTGGCAGTATGCATCTGCCCCCTGATGATATGGGGAAGGGTGCAGGTGCTGTGCATATCCACCTATACTGATGGTGAGCCAGGGGGATGATGTTTGCCCTAAACCTGTCTGCAGCAGGTTGGCTATAGCTATGTTATGTGTGTATGTGGTGTGATTGACCACCATTACAGGGTGGGTTGGGTTGTTGCCTCTGAGATGGCAGACATATGTAAAGACGGCCTTGTCATTGCTCTTGGTGGATGTGTCCAATTTGTACTCATAGTTAGCTTTACAGTAATCCACCTGTGACGTTATATGTTCATTCAGACAAAGGTTGACATCCTGCCAAGTTGGTGCCTGCTCCTACTTTGCCCTGCACAGCCAGTATAGTGACCAATCATGTTGTTTGTGTATTGCTGCTGTCCAGCAAAGGGGATTACTCTACCTTAGTGGAGGCAGGTTTTACAAGTAAGGTATTGCTGAGTCCATACAGCCATGCAGGTGGCCATATAGCTGTTTGTAGTAGGCATGGACACAAGGTCATAACACAGTTGGACACCTCTCCAATTTCAACTTAATAATCATGCTTATTCTAGTACCGATGTCTGTGTTAGGGCAATGCAACAACCAGTAGCTGTAGAAATCTAACTCTGTTGGATGCACAGAAACTAAGATTACACATGTGTACAACATGTACAACTTATTTACCTGATATTTTGCATCTTATGTCTGTTGTTATGAGACAGCCAGGTACACCTACTCATACATACATGTTCATAGGTTCATAGGTAGGTACTAGGCTATTGACCCTAGGGCCTATACAAGCCTATCCAAAAATGTACCCTGGCTTTTGTCACCGAAGAAAATTATTTTCCTGTGCCCCTGTCAAGCAGAACCACAGAAGTGATCCCTAGGGTGAATTTCCTATTACTCATCCAGACATAAGTTTGTTGTTAAATTTAACTGTTGAGGCTACCCACTAAAGTGAGCTAGCCTGTGTAAGTGATTTATTCCTGTTCTTCCTGCATTTCTGTGTACTTTTTAACCTAAAAAACAAAAAAAAAAAAAAACAATATCCTTGTTTTCCCGCCTTTCTCGACTAGTTTAGGCCAGTATACAGGCTTTGCTGTATTCTGGACTGTGGTGTAGTTCCTGTGTTGTCCATTGCCTTACTTGGATAGAAGGAAGTTTCTTTGCTCACCAGTGGGAGTGGGGAGCCTTGAGCAGCCTATCTGTCCCTGAAGGAGTGACCTCAGCACAAGAGCTTGTAGTAATTGGTCGTTTTGGACCATTTTCAGCTCTTTTGAAGTTCCCTGTTTAAAATCCGCGTTTGCGCGGCTTTGCGCAATTGTGCACATAGCGCAGCACCGGTTAAACAGGCTTAAACTATTCCTGGCTCCGCCAAGTCTGCACTTCAATTTTTCCCTTAAGAAAGCTCTACTTTCAACAAAATCAGTCTATTCGCTTTATCATAAGCCTAGCACTTGCTCCTAAAACCTTTCTTTTAAGTGAAGCACCCTTAAACTAACATAAGCACTACATCTACCTACAACCCATGCTAATACCTACTTCCCTTCAAAGTCCTCTCTCTGACCCAGTTACACATCACCCCCTTATACTATTCTGGCATGTCAAGTGGTATATTACTGACGTCCTCTCCAGTTCAGCTGGTTAATCTGGGAATCCTGAGACAATGTTACAATTGCCTCATGTACACAGACAACCCTCTCCTCTTCCCAACAAACACAAACACATGTGAGAGATGCAACTATATAGCCAAATTGGAGGCTGAACTCTCTCAACACAGGACTAGCAAGACCAGACAAGAGGAGAAGGTAACCACACACACAAAACAAACTCAGTCTCACATAAACCAACCACAACTGCAAACCAAACACATAATAACACAAAGACATACTCGGAGGCTCTAATAAAAAACTTACTGAAACAACAGAGGCTCCCAAAGCAGACATCCAAGAAAACACCACCTCAAAACTCTGCACATGCAACACATAGTACATAAAGTCAGTGTGCCAAACAATCACAACCCTTAAGGCGAAACACCATGCCTGATACACTAGTAATAGGTGACTCTATAGTCAGACACACTGACGTCCCGCTTACCAGGCTGAACAAAGAGAGGGTAATATTGAGCTGCCTGTTGGGAGCTAGGATCCGCCACATAACACAAGCACTCAGGTCACTCCAAAGCAAGTACAAATATGACTCCGTCATTGTCCATGTCAGTGTGAATGACCTGAGACGTACCTCCTTGGACTACATGAAAAGGGACATAGAGGAGCTCTCTGATTATGTAGCCCAGGCCGGTATGACCCTGACCCTAAACAGCATCTTGCCCTCACCAAGAATGATGCCACAATACAAAGAAAAGATGATCAGCTTTAATAATTGGCTCAATTACTGGTGTCATTCTAGGGGGATCCAGGGTCTATCTGCTTGGGATGACATGCTGGACAAGCCACACTGCTTCTCAAGGGATGGCTTGCACCTGTCACCACTGGGCTTCCGGATATTGGCTAAGGCTCTTGCCACCCCCATAGTGCCTTTTTTAGGCAAGGCTCAAAAGACAAACCCACCACCTTAGAAAACAATAAAGGAAAAAAACTAAGGGTAATGCTGCTCAACGCCAGAAGTCTAAATCTCAAGATGCAGGCTCTCAAAGCACTCCTCAATATGGAGAGCATCGATGTCTGCGCAGTAACTGAAACCTGGTTCAAGGCTCCTGAGAGCACCTCAGCCCTACCAGGTTATACCTCGTATCATGCATTCCGGCCCCAAAACCTGGGCCGAACCACAAAAGTAGGGGGAGTGTCCATATTCATTAAAGACACCCACACCTCCAGGTTAGTGGCAATGCACGAAGCATCGGAGACCATCCATGTGCAACTAACCGTAGGCAAAACTGCTATACAACTTGTAGCATGCTACAGACCACCCTCACAATCTCAGGAACTCCATTCAGCCTTCCTGAAGACACTGGAGGATATGAATGTCTCACCACATACCATCATATTGGGAGACTTCAACTACCCAAACATAGACTGGGTGCATTACTCAAGCCCCAACACCCTAGCCCAAAGGTTCCTGGAATTCATCGACTCAAATGCGATGGAACAACTAGTCACCTCCCCCACAAGGGGAAATAATATACTTGACCTGATCACCACAAACATGGGGACAAAATGCTCAACATCGGAAGTATACCCCTCACTAGTGAGATCAGACCATAAACTAATAACCCTAGATATTCATATCCCACCTCCACCCCCAGCACAAAAGACCACAGTGAGAAACTTCTCAAAAGCCGACTTTACACTCCTTATGACTGAAATGGTATCCTTCAAGCCCCCTGGGCCAGTGGAAACCACATCCCACACTGCTGAATCCTTCACAAATGCTTTCTATGGGCATCTCCAAGAATGCATGGATCATGCAATCCCAAATAAAACCAAGAACCTTTCCACGAAAGGCAGGCATCATATCTGGTGGACCCCAGCCATAAACAAACTTTATAACAAGAGAAGGAAGCTACTGCAAGACAGAGCAAAATCCCATAAAGGGAAGGCATCCCTGATCAGCACTAACAAAAAACTACGTTCTCTAATAAAATCATCAAAGGTCAACTTTGAGAGAAAAATCGCTAAGGACACTAAAGATAATCACAAGGCCTTCTTCAGTTATGTTAGAAACCTGGGCGGAAACCCTCAGATATGCGCAGAGTTAGTTCATAACGGCAAAAAATACACTGAACCCACAGATATTGCCAACATACTGGCAGACAGGTTCAGTGCAAATTTCTCCCCTCCCTCTCCCCCAAAAGACAAAATAAATATCTCAGCTGAATGCAACCTCCCTGAAATCTCAGATGTCCAGGTGAGAGCTGCCCTCAGCAAAGCTAAAAATACAGCATCCATGGGACCTGATGGTGTCCCAGGTTGTGTGCTACGTGAACTCCTAGAGGAGCTAAACCTGCACATAAGAATGCTGTTTAATCTTAGCCTTGCTACAGGATACATCCCTGAACACTGGCGTACAGCTACAGTGGTCCCACTCCACAAAGGTGGCACCTCTACAGACCCTGGAAACTACCGCCCCATAAGCTTGACCAGCCTGGTCTGCAAAGCTATGGAAAGGATCATTATGGAACTCATAAACAAAGACATTGGGGACCTACAGACAATTGACCCTGCCCAGTTCAGCTTTGTAAAAGGCAGATCCTGTCTTTTAAACCTGGTGGACTTTTTTGAAACAGTCACTAGAGCCATCGATGAAGGCAAAGCAGTTCATACAGCCTACCTGGAGCTGGCAAAAGCCTTCGACGCAATACCTCCCTCAGTCATCATAGACAAGCTCAATAGCTTAAATGTAAACCCATTTGTCACAAGATGGGTTGCAAACTGGCTAAAGGACAGAACCCACAAAGTCAGAATAGCTGGAGCTATGTCAGACTATAAGCCAGTCACAAGTGGAGTCCCACAGGGCTCTGTCTTGGGACCCCTCTTGTTCGGCATTTACTTCTCAGATGTGCAGGCAAACATAGGGGGGTTGTGGCTGACAAAGTTCATGAGCGACTGCAAACTAGGCGCCATAGTCGATACACCAGCTGACACATGCATCCTCCAGAAGGGCCTCACAGAAACAGACGACTGGTGCCAGAGTCATGGCCTTAAACTAAATGCCAAAAAATGTATAGTCATCCCCTTTGGAAAAAAAAAAGTACCCACAAATTACCACATAGGTGGTAATCCATTAAGTACGGAAAAAGTAATCAGAGACCTGGGGACCCAAGTTGACAGTGACCTCTCATTTGACACCCACATCGCCAAAGTGGTTAGAAAGACCTTCTACCTTGCCCACCTTATCATGAAGGGATTCACATCCAGATCAAAGGATGTCATTGTACCCTTATATTCCTCCCTTATCAGGCCTATGATTGAGTACAATGCCCCATTTGGTATGTACCTCACCCGGCACCTGCAGCAGCTGGAGAGACCCCAAAAGTACCTTGCCAAGAGGATAAAGGGTCTCCAGCATATGTCATATGCTGGCAGACTGAAAAAGCTCCAGCTCTATTCAGTAGCATACCACCTGCTAAGAGGTGATCTGTGCCTTACGTACAAGGCCATGTCCAATTCAGAATTAATGGACATGCTCCACCTCAAAAAACACAAATCCATCAGAGCCACGAGAGCTAAAGATCTAAACCTCAGCACAAATATGAATAGGACATGCTGGAGGGACAGATTCATAACCCAGAGGCTTCCCGCACTCTGGAACAGGATACCTGTCCATGTTAGGCAGAGCTCCTCACTGACTCTCCTCAAGAGAAATCTGGACAAATGGATGGGTGATTGTTGGTTTACCCCAGGGGCCATCTCTGTGTCATTGCTAGATAGAGGCACAGTAAACTAAATTTAATTTAAATTGTACACTTTTGTATCATTACATGGGGTGGCGAAAGCCACATACACTTTGGCTAGGCTTATAAATGCCCTAGGGCAGATAGCCTAGTACTATACTATGAAACTATGAAACTATAATCATCAAGATTTTTCTTGAAGAGTGCTAATGAGGAGCTCTGTTTGACATTGATAGGTAGTCTGTTCCAGAGTATGGGAAGTCTCTGGGACAGGAATCTATCCCTCCAGCATGTTCTGTTTATTTTGGTGACAAGTTTAGGTCCATAGAGCATGTAGCTCAGAGGGATTGGGATTTCTTTAAGTGGAGCATGTCCAACAGCTCTGGGTTTGACATAGCTTTGTATGTTAGGCAGAGATCCCCTCTGAGTAGGCGATATGCGACTGAGTAAAGCTGGAGTTTTTTTAGACGGTCTGCATAAGGCATCTGTTTGAGGCCAGTAATCCTCTTTGTGAGGTATTTTTGTGGCCTTTCCAGTTGTTGTAGCTGTCTTGTGAGGTACATAACAAAAGGGGCATTGTACTCTATAATGGGTCTAATGAGTGATGAGTAGAGGGGAACAATGACCTCTTTTTTTCTGGATGAGAAACCTTTTGTGATAAGGTGTGCCACGTAGAAGGATTTCCTGACCACTGTGGTGATGCGATTATCAAAGGAGAGACTACTGTCCACCTGTGTCCCAAGGTCTCTTATCACACTTTTGGTATTAAGTAGACTACTGTAACAACTGTCCGGCATTTTACATAGGTAAAACTGACCGGAAGTTTTGTGAAAGAATTTACAAGCATTCATATGCAATACCTAAAAATAGAATTGAAAATGCTTTAGCTAAGCACATTTCTTTAAATGTTGGACACGCTTTTGGATTCCAAGCCATTGACCAGCTAGTACCAGACATTAGGGGTGGCCCTCATTCAGGACTCCTTGAAGTACGTGAACTTGAATGGCAACTAGCCCTGAATGCATTTGCATTTCCTGGTTTAAACGAGAACTGTAACATTTCATGTCTACTTAAACTAAAAAACCTCATGAGATGAATTTATTTTCAAGAGTTGGCATGCTTTT
This sequence comes from Protopterus annectens, assembly GCF_019279795.1. Lineage (NCBI taxonomy): Eukaryota > Metazoa > Chordata > Ceratodontiformes > Protopteridae > Protopterus > Protopterus annectens. The sequence goes on along the minus strand of NC_056745.1, from coordinate 947,688,658 downwards.
AGTGATTATAATTAAATAACAACTATATTTGAGTAAAGGAACATACCCATTACACAATGTAATTATTTAAATTTCTACTACCATGAATTTACATGTATATGGTGAATTCAGTTAATTATTGTTTGGTACACCAACATATTGTTTAGTTTAAAATCCGCATTAGAAAATATTTAATAAGACAATTCAGCCTTCATGTAGGTTGTTGCTTGTCTTTATTTATTTGCGGACTTTATGTACGATTCCACTCGTTCTCATAGGTAAATGTTTGTTTACTACAGGGACTGTTTGTACAGTATCTTTGACATCAAAGCATTACGAATGTATCTCTGTTTTGTTGTATATTCAAATATTCAAACATTTAAGCTTGCACTTCTAGTTTTATTAATTAACTTTTGAATTGCATATTATTTTAGAATTGAATGATTGGTTGCTACTATCACATGACTGTATGTAACAGTTTTTAAATAAGCGGTTACTGTGTAGGCATTGTTTTGTTTTCTGATGAAGTTACTCTACTTAGAGTGACGAAAACGTGTAGAGTTTTTATATTAAACTTCTTTTACGTTAAGAATTTCGCTCGTAGCTGTTGGATATCCTGTTTTTCGTTTGGTTTATGCTATAGCATGAGTCACATTTTCAATACTTATTTGGGTGAATATCGAATAAGTGAAAGCAGATGTACAAAACAGCATTCAGAGAGAAAAAGAAAAGAAAACATTTTTGCAAAGGAATAAAAACTTGCAATATACCTGCCCCATTCAGGGAGAATTGCTTAACTGCATGCTTAAAAATAAATAACCAGTTCCATTGGTACTATATAGTTGGGGTAGGAAAAATTCTCTGTATAGTGGCTTATACTGATAAGTAACATTTTTGATGAAATACGTAAAACCTAAATTTTATACAATTGCTTTTTGGACATCTGCACTATTTCTAGCAGTTTGGGTATGGAGCTCTACCCTCATTTATCACTTGCAGGATATGCTTAATCTTTTCTTCATTTAGCCCCGTCAGATGAGCACCAACTTTGGAATTTCTAAATTTGTCAAAGCAATATCTTGCAGATCTTGATAGGCTGTTTGGATTTTCACTGGGTTTTAATTGCATGCAATTAAAGAAAATATAGACATATGGATGCATCTCTTATCTAGGATTAAAAGTGTGCTCCATTTTTACAGCTCAACAATCACTGAAACATAAATGGCAGATTCATAGTTTCATAGTATAGTACTAGGCTATCTGCCCTGGGGCATTTGTAAGCCTAGCCTTAGTGATGTGGCTTTTGCCACCCCATGAAATGGTACAAAAAATGTACAGAATAAATTTAGAATACTGTGCTTCTGTCTAGTAGTGACACAATGAAGGTCCCCTTATATAATAGAATTAGTTTACTGTGCCCCTGTCTAGCAGTGACACAGGTGTGACCCCTGGGGTAAACTTACGATCTCCCATCCACTCATCAAGATTTCTCTTGAAGAGAGTTAGTGAGGAACTCTGCCTAATACGAACTGGGATCTTGTTCCAAAGCATGGGAAGCCTCTGGGTTATGAATCTATCCCCCCAGCATGTCCTATTCATACTTGTGCCGAGGTTTAAGTCTTTAGCTCTCGTGGTCCTGATGGATTTGGATTTTTTGAGGTGGAGCATGTCCATCATATCCTGATTGGACATGGCCTTGTATGTCAGGCAGAGATCACCTCTGAGTAGGCGGTATGCTACTGAATAGAGCTGAAGTTTCTTTAGTCTGGCAGAATAAGACATATGTTGGAGACCCTTGATCCTCTTGGTGAGGTACTTTTGTGGTCTCTCCAGCTGTTGCAAATGCCGGGTGAGGTACATACTAAATGGGGCATTGTACTCAATCATGGGTCTGATGAGGGAGGAATATAGGGGTACAATGACATCCTTGGATCTGGATGTAAATCCCTTCATGATGAGGTGTGCAAGGTAGAATGTTTTTCTAACCACTTTGGCAACGTGGGTGTCAAATGAGAGGTCGTTGTCGACTTGGGTCCCTAGGTCTCTGATTACTTTTTCCGTACTCAGTGGGTTGCTGTCTATGTGATAATTTATGGGTACTTTGTTTTTTCCAAAGGGGATGACTATACATTTTTTGGCATTTAGTTTAAGGCCGTGACTTCGGCACCAGTTGTCCGTTTCTGTGAGGCCTTTTTGTAGGATGTGTGTGTCTGCTGGTGTATCGACTATGGTGCCTAGTTTGCAGTCATCTGCGAACTTTGTCAGCCACAGCCCTCCCATGTTTGCTTTAACATCTGAGAAATAAATGCCAAACAAGAGGGGTCCCAGGACAGACCCCTGTGGGACACCACTTGTGACTGGCTTTGAGTCTGACGTTGCTCCAGTGATTTTAACATTATGGGTTCTGTCCTTTAGCCAGTTTGCAACCCATCTAGTGACATAAGGGTTTACTTTTAAGCTGTTGAGCTTATCTATGATGCCTGAGTGGGGTATTGTGTCGAAGGCCATAGCCAAGTCCAGGTATGCTGTATGGACTGCTTTACCCTCAACGATGGCTCTAGTGACTGTTTTGAAAAAGTCAACCAAGTTTAAAAGGCAGGATCTGCCCTTTACAAAGTCGAACTGGGTGGGGTCAAGTGTCTGTAGGTCCCCTATGTCTCTGTTTATGAGTTCCATAATGATTCTTTCCATAGCTTTGCTGACCAGGCTGGTTAAGCTTATGGGGCGGTAGTTTCCAGGGTCTGTAGAGGCAACCCTCCTTGAGGAGTGGGACCACTGTTGCTGTACGCCAGTGTTCGGGTACATATCCCGAAGTAAGACTAAGGTTAAATAGCATTTTTATGTGTGGGTTTAGCTCCTCTTGGAGTTCACGTAACACACAACCCAGGATACCGTCAGGTCCCATTGATGCTGTGTTTTTTGCTTTGTTTAGGGTGGTTCTCACTTGGACATCTGCGATGACAGGGAGATTACATTCAGCTGGGATAAGTATTTCTTCTTTTGGGGGTGAAGGAGGGGAGAAATCTGCACTGAACCTGTCAGCCAGAATGTTGGCAATATCTGTGGGTTTAGAGTATTTTTTGTTGTTTTGAACCAACTCTGAGCATATCTGAGGGTTTCCGCCCAGGTTTCCAACATAGCTGAAGAAGGCTTTGTGGTTATCTTTAGTGTCCTTAGCAATTTTTCTCTCAAAGTTGGCCTTGGATGTTTTTATGAGAGAACGTAGTTTTCTGCTAATGTTGATCAGAGATGTCTTCCCTTCATGGGATTTTGCTCTGACGTGCAGTAGCTTCCTTCTTTTGTTATACAATTTGTTTATGGCTGAGGTCCACCAGACAGGATGCTTACCTTTGGTGGAGAGGGACTTGGATTTGTTTGGGATTGCATGATCCATGCATTCTTGGAGATGTCCATAGAAAGCATTTGTGAAGGATTCGGCATTGTAGGATGTGGTATCCACTGGCACAGTGGGCTTAAAGGATACCATCTCAGTCTTAAGAAGAGTGAAGTCTTCTTTTGAGAAGTTTTTCACTGTGGTCTTTTGTGCTGGGGGTGGAGGTGGGATATGTATATCCAGGGTGATTAGTTTGTGGTCAGATCTCAGTAGTGAGGGGTATACTTCCGGTGTGGAGCATTTTGTCCCCATGTTTGTGATGATCAGGTCTAGTATATTATCTCCCCTAGTGGGAGAGGTGACTAGTTGTTCCAGTGCATTTGAATTTATGAATTCCAGGAACCTTTGGGCTAGGGTATTAGGGCTGGAATAATGTACCCAATCTATGTTTGGGTAGTTGAAGTCTCCCAGTATGATGGTATTTTGTGATACATTCATATCCTCCAATGTCTTCAGGAAGGCTGAGTGGGGTTCTTGAGATTGGGAGGGTGGTCTGTAACATGCTACCAGTTGTATAGCAGTTTTGCCTATGGTTAGTTGCACCTGTATGGTCTCTGATGCTTCATGTGTTGCTACTAACCTGGAGGTGTGGGTGTCCTTGATGAATATGGACACTCCCCCTCCCTTTGTGGTTCGACCTGGGTTTTGGGGCCGAAAAGCATGATACGAGGTATAGCCTGGTAGTGCTGGGGTACTCTCAGGAGCCTTGAACCAGGTTTCAGTTACTGCACAGACGTCGATGTTCTCCATGCTGAGGAGTGCATCAAGTGCTTGCATCTTGAGATTTAGACTTCTGGCATTGAGCAGCATTACCCTTAGTTTTTTTTCATTTTTGTTTTCTAAGGAGGTGGGTTTGTCTTTTGAGCCTTGCCTAAAAAAGGCACTATGGGGGTGGCAAGAGCCTTAGCCAATATCCGGATGTCCAGTGGTGACAGGTGTAAGCCATCCCTTGCAAAGCAGCGTGGCTTGTCCAACATGTCATCCCAGGCAGACAGACATTGGATCCCCTTAGAATGACACCAGTACTTGAGCCAATTGTTAAAGCTGATCATCTTGTCTTTGTATTGTGGTATCATTCTTGGTGAGGGCAAGATGCTGCTCAGGGTCAAGGTCATACCAGCCTGGGCTACATAATCGGAGAGCTCCTCTATGTCTCTTTTCATGTAGTCCAGGAAGGTACGTTTTAGGTCATTCACACCAGCATGGACAATGACGGAGTCATATTTGTACTTGCTTTGGAGTGACTTGAGTGCATGTGTTATTTGGCAGATTCTAGCTCCTGATAGACAGCTCACAGTCACCTTCTCCTTGTTCAGCCTGGTCAGCGGGACATCAGTGTGTCTGACTATAGAGTCACCTATTACTAGTGTATCAGGCAAGGTGTTTGGCCTTAAGGACTGTGATTGGTTGACACACTGATTTATTGAAGTATGTGTTGCATGTGTTTTGTTTTGAGGTGGTGGATTTTTGGATGTCTGCTTTGGGAGCCTCTGTTGTTTTGGTAAGTTTTTTATTAGAGCCTCCGAGTATGTCTTTGTGTTTTTATGTGTTTGGTTTGCAGTTGTGGTAGGTCTATGTGGGACTGGGATTGTTGTGTGTGTGGTTGCCATCTCCTCTTGTCTGGTCATGCCAGCCCTGAGTTGAGAGAGTTCAGCCTCCAGTTTGGCTATATAGTTGCATCTCTCACATGTATTTGTGTTTGTTGGGAGGAAGAGAGGGTTGTCTGTGTACATGAGACAATTGTAGCATTGTCTCAAGATACCCAGATTGACCATCTGAATTGGAGACGATGCCAGTAATCTACCACTCGACATGCTAGAACAGTATAAGGGAGTGCTGTACCTTTAAGGGAAGTGGATATTCACAGGGGTGGTAAGTAGATGTAGTGCTTTACTTAGTATGAGAGTGCTTACTTAGTAGAGAAGTATTGAGAACAAGTGCTAGGCTTATAATATAGTGAGTAGTCTGGTTATACTAAGAGTAGAGCTTCCTTAAGGGAAAATTTGAAGAGCAGACTTAGCGGAGCCAGAAAAAGTTTAACCTTGTTTAACCGGCGCTGTGCACAACTGCGCAAAGCCGTGCAAACGCGGATTTTAAACAGTGAACTACAAAAGAGCTAGAAATGGTCCAAAACAACCAATTACTACAGCTTCTTGTGCTGAGGTCACTTCCTACAGGGACAGGTAGGCTGCTCAAGGCTCCCCACTCCCACTGGTGAGCAAAGAAACTTCATTCTATCCAAGTAAGGTAATGGACAACACAGGAACTACACCACAGCCCAGAATACAGCAATGCCTGTAAACTGGTCTAACCTAGTCGAGGAGAGGCAGGAAAACAAGGATTATTTTTTTGTTTTTTTGTTTTTTTGGTAGAAACACACAGAAAATGCAGAAACAGTGATAAATTAGTTACACAGGCTAGCACACTTTAGTGGGCAGCCTCCACAGTTAAATTAAACAAACAAACAAACAAATTTTTGATCAAATTCGACTAAAATGTAACTTTAAGTGCAGATTTTAAAATAATGCAGCAAACAGTTAAAAAACAGTTCAAGCTAGTTCAGGGTAAGCTACAGAAGCTATTCCAAGTGAAAAAAAATCAAAGATACTTAAATCCAGAAAGTAGTCACTTTTCTGAGTTCCCTGCTGCTAGGACCACTCTGCAGAACCACGAGGAGCTTGTCTGAGCAGTATATCCAGAAAAGACTTCTTGGCTGCCATACACTGCTTATTCCTCTAACTTCTGCATAAAGTACAGCTGTAACAGCATACATCTTTTCACTTCTATACAGCATTCTGGAAGTTTCTAACTGTTTTGATGCTATATTTATTTTAGGAAGGCTGTTCCAATTATTTGCTTCCTGTTACTCATATACTACTTAGTCATATTTATCTTGTGCATTCCACCTTTATATATATTCAAAAATGGGACCTCTTGCTCCAGTACTCTTCTTTCTTTGGCATTGTAAAATTTATTTTAATTATATTTTGCCTAACACTGTCCATATTGTATAACTTAAAAGATTTTGTATTACATGGACTGGAGCTTTTCTCCCCAGGCCTCTGCTGAAAAGGGGCTTTTGTGTCCAGCTGGACTTAGCCCGGTCAACAAATGTAAAATTAAAAAAAAAATAAATCTTTAATTGAATTGTGTTCATTACCTTGATCAGCTTAGTGTATCATGCACCTCTCTGTATACTTTCTTTAAAGCTGGATATATTGACCTCTAGTCATCTTTCTTTATTCTGGTGCCGACAGTGTACAATTTGTGTTACCCTTCTTTATATCATCTCTGACTTCTGAATACCATTATGTTTTTATAGAGAAACAATCTCTGAATTTCATCAGTGCACCATTTATGTTGTCCTCCTTTCTATCACATCTGTCCTTTGTATGCTACTTTATCTATACAGAGAAACAATGTTTCTCATTTTCATCATGGTATAATTTATGTTGCCATATTCTTTTCATCCTCTCTCTGCATCAAGTTTACATAGAGATACTACATCTCATTTTTCTACTGGTGGAGCTGCTTTATATTCATGTCTAATCTGTCTTCCTTGCTGCTTTGTCATACTCCTTACTTCTGTTTTGTCAGTTTGATGTGAGTACCCATAAGCATCTTCCTGTTTTTGTTGTTACTTTTTTTCCATACAAATAGTTTCACCTTTTGGGGGTTATCACTTTCAGATACATTATTCATCATTTTCCTGTATTACATTTACACCACCATATCTTGCACCATTCCACTTCTTTATGTCTCAGATCTGCTGCATGTTGTTTGGCCATCAGCAAAGATGCATACCTTTTATTCCAGTCATACTGCAATGTCACTTATACTGACTTTGAAAATGACTAGTCACAGCAATGACTCCTACTGGAAACTATCCTTTTGTCTGAGATGACTTATTTTACATTTTCTTGATAATGCTTTTATCTGGACAGCATATTATATATGCTACAATTCCATAACTCAGTCTAGAGCTGTCTAATATCGATCAATATTTTTTGTGCGATACTGTCTCAGATGGGTTCAGGCTCCTAAGCGGCAAGACATTTCCTTGTGGTGCATTTTGTTGGAGATAGATGTCTGAAGTAACAGTCAGCCGCAATTACATGTGGCTGTTGTAGATTCCTTGTGGGCAAAGAGAAGCATGCAATGCATGCTGCAACTTAAACAGGTGTAGAGTGGGACAATAAGGTCCTTGGTCCCCAAGGCCCCAACAGACAGTGGACAGTATAGCAGGCATCAGCAGCAGGCTGCCTAGATGACAGGTCAGTGGCAGTGAATATGTAATGCACAATGGACAATGCCTTTATTATTGGTGTATATGGAGCATTACCCTCTTCACAGTGTCTAAGGAACATTATGTAAAAAACATACTGGAGCATAAGTGGGACTACTGTAGCATGCAGGATTTCTTTCATGCTGTAGTACACTTCTGCATGTTATGCTTACATAAGCATGTGCCATACAGCAAGCACAGCATGAATTACTTCCCCTGCCAACATACTAGTATATGAAGCTGAAAGTCTTAAAGTACTACATTTTATTACATTAGGTTATTGTTATTTTTAAGTTATTGATACACATGTTTACTAGCAATGTATGTATATGCCCAGCCTGTGTAGTTATTTTATCCCCTGCTTCTCTTATATCCCTTAATGAATACCGCTATGTAGTATTTATTTATTTATTTATTTATTTATTTATTTATGGGTAGGTACTCTGATTCTGCACATTTTGCAGTTATGATACAGAGTGAAAGCAGAGACAAGCAACTATAAATAACACAAATGTTGTAAATGTGCTAAAGTACAAATAGGTTCATAGGTTAGTACTAGGCTAACTGCCCTTGTAAGCCTAACCAATTATCCCTTGTGAGACTCAAACCCTGCACCTTGTGTTTGTAAGGCAAACACCTTAACCATTAGGCCTCCTTCCATAAGGGAGAATTACAGAGAAGTCGGAAGAACCACAGCATAGCCAATAAAAGCATATCAGCATAGATTAACAGACGCAGACACAGTTAATGAATATTTCAAAGGTAGATACTAATGACATAGAAGGTACAGTTCATACAGATCAACAAAAGGAGAAACAAGTCATCCAGGATACCTACACTAGTTAGAGGTGGTCATTCAAGTGGGGTAGTCATGTAGGCTGGACTTATTTCATACTGGATCACTTCTGAATTTCAATAGATAGGGAATTCCATAGCACAGGACTAATCTTGGAGAAAGGTGCTCTTCTGAAAACTAGTGTCTATTCATTTTTTTGTAGAATCTCTGGCATATAGCGTTGCATTTTCCATATTAATTTAAATTATTTCTATATTTCAATATTTTCTTTTCCTTTGTTTTTTCCAGTTGTCTTTATCTGTCCCTGTTTTATACTTTGCCAAGCAATTCTGCTATCTCTGACCTTCTTCTTAGCAGTAAGAATTTACCAATATTCCATTTGCATTCCTAGATTTTTTCTCTAATTTATGTTACTCTGTCTTTCTGAAATGTTATTTTAGTGTCTGATCTTCCCCTTCTGCATTCCCCTTTCAAAGTTTCCAAACTATCAGATCTATTGCATGCTGGTATATTTAAAATGCCTTGTCTCCCACTTTGTTCTAATGTTATTCTTTCATCCTTTTTCCTAGTTTTAATTTACTGCTTTTTCTGATACTTTTTATAATTTGCTTATTTTTCCCCTAACAATTCTTTTTTACCATACTCAGGTGAAATGTCATAACTCTCAAGATGAATTTCAGACTGGTTGAGAAATATACCTCATACTTATTTCACGTAAAAGAATATATGTGCCCATCTGCCCATTTATTTAGGTATTCTTCAGCAAACTATGCTTGTCTCACTTCTCACTGGTGCCATTGTGAATGACCTGTGGAAACACCGTGAGACTTCCAGGTTTACTCAGTATACTAATGATGTAATGCTGTTTATTGTGTCTGCTGTGTCCCATGCTTCAACATGGATTAAGCTCTCAAGTCTGTTTATCAGATTCAGATCTATATTTATATGATTTCTAAACAAAATGCATGTGTCCTGCTATAATTTGGTTTACCTTCATATCGTCGATCACACGTGTCGACCGGGCACCTAATCGAACAGTTTCCACAAAACCGCAAAACTTCTCAAATGTCGAAAAAATGTCGAATTTCAACATTTCCAGCAGCACCACACCTCCACACCAGTGCTACCATGGGTCAAAAAGAGGCGAGGTTTTGCCGTTCGCTTATGTGGAATTCGACTTGGAGACATTTGCACTTCGGTATTCGTGGAAGCCGTTTCGCCCATATTGGGATCGATGATGTAAAAGTAAATCCTACAATTTAGTTTCTTATTACCTGTTGTGAGGTGCTTGTGTTTTACAGTGGTGGCTCACTCTCCCATTCAAGCAGCGAAGTCTGCAGAGCTTCTGGGAGCATCTTCAACAAAAAAACCGAAGTCTGACTGTCAAGTCCATCGTTTCAAAAAAAATTTGAGGCCTGACTTGCTATACAGAGCATAAAATTTTATGTCTGACTTCACTAAAAAAGTTACAGCCTGTTCTTTCTTGCTGCTCAGAGTTCTCTATGCTCCCCATGTACTGACTAGCTTTTTCACAATGTTCACTTGTCAATGATCTCCATTTGGATTATATACTAAGCAGTGAAACAACATCAGCAAAAATAAATAACTAAATAAATAATTCCTGATTTATTGACTGTGTGGCTTCTGAGCTGATTAGGAAGTGAGTATTAGGGACAAAGCACCCTCTCCACACTGCTACATGTAATAATGAATATGTTTCAATGTTGTTTTGCATATTTTTGTTGTAAATTGAGATCAGTAATTTCTTAAAGAACCACAACACATACATATTTGTTAGCACTTATAGAGCTACATAATTTGTTGCCAGTACACCTTCCCATTCTCGCCGCTGTGAAGCTTTAACCAAAACGTTATCTCACATTACCTATTCAAAGTTCATATATTAATGCTGTCCAAGACCTGTATATCTTTTAAGACTATTTCACTCTCCTGTAACCTCATTAGTACAACCATGTTACAACAGATGAGGACAAAGCCATAGCTGTGTTATCTATCACCCTGTGCGGTTCCCTGATCTGGCACCTCCTCACCTCTAAACCCTCACTTCAAGTTGAAGAACAAAACAAAATACTTTTGTTGAAATTATGTCAAACCATTTACTACAAATGTAACACACAGCATGTTACACTTAGAATACCACACATGACGTGCTTAAGCCATGAATGTAAATAAAATACCACCCCATTGGCAACTGTTGATCACATCCCATAACACCTTATGCCCTAGACGGCCTCATTCTACTTATTCCTCTGGATGAGGGTACTACTCAGAATTCTGTCAAAGCAAAACAATAGAATACTGTTTCTCTTGACAAGTAAGATTCTGTTCCCAAACAAGGCTGCCCTTCAAGTTTTACCTAACCAGAAGCTGGCAACATAACGCTGGACTTACCTGACCAAGATAAAAATGTATAATTTAATCTACTTTTCCAGTTTTCATATCTCACTTTCTCTTAATTTCAAACCATCTCCTCACAACTTTTACCATTCATCTGTCTTTCACTTCCTATGATTCATTATCATGGCCTCTCTCCTTCAGTTACACACTTCTTATCACTTCAGTTTCATTGTTTTTATTCTTGCCATTGTCAGATTCTTGTAATTCCAAAGTCCTACTCTGCCTGCTCTCCTGGTCTCTATTCTAGTTTTCTGTTACAAAACCTAATTCCCTCTCTCCTACTTGAGTTACTGAATACAGATCTACACATAATGCCACACTGTACCATCCTACTCACACCACCGTGAAGCCTTAAGCTTCTTCATTTTAGTTCTGGCCATTTCTTTCCTATCAAGAGACAATGTGGCCACTGACATAGGCAGCAGCCAGCCAGGAACCTTCATCCAGATAGGCATGAAGGCAGTTTTACTTTGGTCATTCACAGACTATAAACCTTCTCTGCACCCTATTGCCCACAGAATATCTGACCAGTCCCATGATGTTGATAATTTCAAATGGCAGTCCAAGGGGTCACAAAAGAAATACGATATCATCACTAGGTCTCAATTGCAGTCTTAAAGCCCTCCAAACTGATGATCACGCAAACTGCTGCTGCTGTTCCCCAGTTTGTTCATTGGCCCACAAGAAGCCCTCAGTAGTGTGGACAGCTGAGTGTTTATAATAAGGGTCCTAGCTCCACATCCTGGCTGTTGATGTGAGCACCAGTGTCACCACTTGTCCTCCTGCAACCATGCTAAGTGTGTTCCTGCTTACAGCCACATTCTGATGAGGACAACCATCACCAGTTTGCGATGGCTATTTCTACATCCCTAGTTCTGGCCATTATTAGTGCTCTACAGTCCTCCACCTACATGGCACTGATAGGCAAACAAAGCAACCTCTCCCTCAGGATGGACAAACTAACAATGGCTGCTCACTCCCACCTCCCTTGTCTGTCTCATCGGACACTTGACTCACCATTCAGACTCAGGTTATCTGGGTCTCAGTACAGGGTGTGTCCTTCTTTGCCAAGGGGCCATGTCTTAGCCTATTCTAATCTTCTTTACTTTCCTTTGCCTGATCCTCTACAAAGGCTGTTGGACAATAACCCATCTTTCCTTTGCCTTGCTTTTGTACATCAAATGTCCTGTGCTGATTTGTTAGACCTTATTAACAACTATTATCTGGTTCATCATATGAGTCTTATATTCTTTTACTCTATTGTTAGCGGACGTTCGAAATTATATTACATTTTTTCTAATATATACCAAGAATACCAAGTTTACTGTTGATATATGCTGTCACTAAATTCAGTATCCTATAGACTGCTATGTGGTGACCTGTGTCTGGCAAACAAGGCATCCTCTGACCTATTAATGATGGATTTACTGCAAATCAGCAAGTCAAATGGCATCAGAAATATTTGGATTAGGCATCTAAACCTCTTCTGCAGCATCAACAGCATGATTTGAAAGGTCAGGTATAGCTTGCAGAGGATACTGCTGCAGTGGAACATACTCCCAGTCTACAAAAAACAAAATTCATCCCTGTCCATATTCAAGGGCAACTTAGATCTGTGGATGGGAAACTGAGGCATCTTAGCACTGCTATGACATATTCCAAATGCTGTAGAAGGTCTTCCTTTTCTTGAGCCAGAATCAGGCAGTCGTCCAAATAAGGATAGATTTGAATTCCTTTTAGCCTGAAGTAAGCTATCACTGGAGCCAGAACCTTTGTGAATACTCTGGGCGCAGTAGATAAGCCAAAGGGCAATGCAGAGAACTGATAATGAGAATTTCCAGCTCGAAAGCGCAGATACTTTCTGCAACTTAGTCTTATAGGCACATGAAGGTAAGCTTCCTTGAGATCTAAAGTTACCATCCAGTGATCTTTGCCCAGCAGAGGTAAAAGCTGTTGTAACGTCAACATTTTGAACTTGGGAATGTCCAGATAAGTGTTGAGGATAGATAAATCCAAAATTGGTCTCCACGTGTTCCCCTTCTTTGGTACTAGGAACAGGCGAGAATAAAATCCTAGGCCCCTTTCTGGTACAGGGACTGGCTGAATGGCCCCTATTTGGAGTAACAGAGAAATTTGCTTGTGAGCCTCTTTCCTTTGTGGAGGAGGAACGTCTGGCATGCCTTTGAAAGGGGGCAAAGTATGGAAATAAAACCTGTAACCGTGGTGAATGATATCCAAAACCCATCTGTCTTGAGTAATTAAATCCCAATTTTCTTTGAAAAGAGACAGTCTTCCTCCCAAAGGAGCTGCCAGGCGAGAATGAACTGGCAGCTGAAACGGGAGGTCATTGGGTCTGTTCTGAAAGGACTGACCCTGCCCTCATCAGAAGTCTGAGCAGGAGAACTCCCTGTTCTAGGCCTAAAAGAACCTTGAGCTCTGCCTCTACCACGTCTAGACCTACCCCTAGACTGGGAATCATAAGCAGGATATGTCCATCCCTTAGTAGGCCAATTTCTGCTAAACTTTGGAGGCTGCACCTGCAAAAAATCTTTAACAGTCTGCATAGATTTAGCCTTGTCCTCCATTTTCTTTAAAACTGCTTCCACAGGCGAACCAAACAACACATCAGACTGTAAAGGAGCATCCAAAATCCTTGTCTTAACATGCTCAGCTAAATTCTGATCCCTCAACCAAGCGTGCCTGCGAAGAACAGAACCAGTGGCAGCCACCCTCGAGGAGGCCTGCACAGCATCAAAACCACATTGCAAAGAATGCTTACCCACTTGTTCAGACACATGAACTAAATCCAGCAACTCTTTACACTCAATACCTTCCGCCAGAGCATCCACCTTAGATTTCAATTGTGAAAGGAGATAATTTTGATATTTTAGCATGTGAAACTGACAATTCAACGCCCTCATGGCTAAAGTGGAAGAAGTATACACTTTCTTTCCCCATCTATCCAAAGCCCTTGCCTCTTTATCAGAGGGAACAGGATTTTTAACAACCGAGGCCTTAACACCCTTAGGCCCCTGAGAAACAATTTCTGGGTCTGCCCTAGGACTCTTAAAAAGATACTTATGAGCTTCAGGCACCCTATAGTACCTATCAGGTTTAACAGGGGCAGGAGGCAAAGAATCAGGGTTCATGGAAGCCTCCGCAAAAACATCTTCCACCACATTCAACACAGGAGGTATAGCTAAGGGCCTATGCTGGGGTAAAAACAAAAATTCCCTAAGCCTCTTCCTGGAATCAGAGAAATCTTGGCCTTCCCATTTAAAATGCTCCCTCATGGAATGCAGAGTCTCTGAAAATGAAAAATCCTCAGGAGAAGCTGAAGGAGTGGAATCATCCACATCAGAATCAGAATAATGAGGAAACTCCTGCAAGTCTTCAGCCGAAGACTCAGAAGCCTCTGAACACTGTTCAAAACTCTCAAACTCAGGCTCCACCCTAGGCCTCTTATCAGGAGGGGGCATAGAACCTCTAATCATAGTAATCAAATCCTCTGCCATTTTAAGCATATGTTTCTTAGGCACAGAACCTGAAGTGCTAGGAGAAGCCCCCACTGAAGCTAAACTTGGCCTACCTCTCAAAGAAGTCTTGGAAACAGAAGGAGAGGCTCTAACTACCTTAGGAAGAGAGGGAAGAACAGTTACCCGAGAAGCCCCTCAGCCTGGCCTACCTCCTGAGAGGGCACATCCTGTAACAGTAAAGTCTCTGCCTGAGACTCCACAGAAACTCCTGGCAAAACTTCTGGCTCCACTGAGCCTTCTAAAGAACCGACGTCCGGGACTGCGGTTCTTCAACCCTAAACTTTGCTGCTTTGTCCTTGCGCTTTTTGGAAGCGGGCGTCGGAGCATCCGACGGCATTTTATAATTACAACGCTTCCCAAACACTAACCTGGCACAGTCTAACCTTCTCTTCATAGTGCGTTTGTTAAATCTAGCACAAGAGCGGCATCCAACAACGTCGTGCTCAGGCCCTAAACAAGGTATACACAAAGTATGGTAATCCCTATGAGGTATCTGTTTCCCACAAGAAATACAGTTATTCACTTTTTCTGACATCCGGTTAAATACTGAGGCAAGAAAAAACCAAAATGTTCCCCAACGGGGTACTTAGCCAACTTTGATTCGGTCTGAAACTCCGACTTCAGAAAATTTCAGAACGCCAACCTGCACTCGCAAAACTGCTTCTGCATCGGACCATGCGGCAAAAAAGACTGGGGATATAACGTCGGTCATGCGCATTAGTACCCTGACATCCTGACATCAGTCTAATGCGCCTTGACCGACGTCAGCCATATACTTTGGTATTCGGGCCGACTGGACAGCGGACTACCCCTATGGTTAGGACTGCAGCAATGTGGAATGAAGAACATCTGAAAATTTACTCTAGGACTGCCCCTTGTACAACTAATTGACAGAGGCAGCTCCTAAATGCTTTATCCCATGTATGGGTCCCCTCGTATTATCTATAGTATGATCCCAGTTATTCTCATTAGGAATAATATATAACTATTGACCATGGGACAGGTAAGGCCAGTCTATAATCAAGTAGGATAGGTTTTTTTGAGCACAAAAAGGAAAACTGGCTAGAATTAAATTTCCCAGAAGGGCAGCTAGCCTAGAACTTACCTATGAACCTATGACTCTGTTATTTCTTGTATTTACCGATGCAAAAATATCATATCTAGATTCCCTATACAGTATTTTACAACTACAGCTCTTATTTTTATATAGATTGGTTAACACTTATAATACATCAAAGGTGAACATGCAGTTGTCACTGTGCAAACACTGCAGCTTGCTTGCATTTGCCATGAACACTAAGTTTACTGTGGATGTATCAGCCTTTCTTTGTGTAAACCAATGCCACATACTCATATTTGTTCCCAATGCACCATATATGTGATACACATTGCTGCTCTTGTTTCTGCTCGGTTCACATATTACTAACGATGTAGCAATGTCAAAATTGATGGAGTTGCTATTTCAGCTAACTGACAATGCTGATACATACCAGCTTTTTTCTTTTATGTTTTCTGTATATTTCTATGTGTATATTAATTTCTTTGCAAACTAAATTTATATCTATAGCATCATTTATTAGCAAATTTTTTTTTATCTTCACTGTAAGTAGGCTCTGCTCAACTAACTCTCCTGGTCATTAATCTAGTTAAACAAATACATTATTTCTTCCATTCATAGTTTCTTTGCTACTAGTCTGCACCATGGTACCTACAAACATATATTTTCTGCATCTGTAAGTGGATCCACTACGACATCATGAGACTTTATGCTGTGAAACATAATTCCCAGATAAAAACTGCTTGAAACTCACAGACTGAATGCAGTCAAATATATCTACAGAAGAAGACAAAAAAAAAATGCAAGTGTTTTTTGTAGAAGAGTTTATCCCTCCTGTACCTTCACATTTCCCTTACTTTATGACTTTCAGTCTAAGATTACTAAAGAGGAATAGAGCAAATAAGCTGTCTTGCCTTTACTCCAGGAGGTTGCAAGCTGTCTGGAGTGAGTAACAGCAGACAAGCATCTATCGCCTTCAGTAGTCATGAAAAAGCACCCGTGACACAAGTAGTCTTGTACTGAGCAAGTGACTATAAATCTCTGCCTGTTATCCACTTTCCATACCATATCCGTGAAAATAATGTCCTTCAGGTGGGTGATCTAATTTTGTGCTGGATAAAAGAATATGGCAGAGACAATAGTAAGCTGCTTCATTCACTTGGATTTCTGTGGACTTTCTGTGCATAAATTTGTTTTTTGTATTTCTATGAACTGCAACATGTATTTGATTATTGCTGCAGTCACCAGTTTATACATTAAAGCAGAAAATAAACTGATTACAGATGAATGTGTGTACATTGGTGCAGTGATGCAGTAATGTTAGAAAGAGGAGTTTTTTAAAGGTTTATGCTTACATTCTAAGTAACCTATTACTTTCTTTTATGTTTTTTGCACTATTTTATTGTCTTGTAGATTCATAACTTTAAAAGGCAGAGTCAGTCCATAGATCATAATCACCTTGGCAGCACTCTGTCTCATAATGCACCTACTGCCTCTAGATGACAAAACAAGTGGGTGAACTTAAGGGCACTCAGACAATCTTTGAGGTTTCTTTAAAGGAAGTGAGTAGTGCATCACTCTGTTTTGAAAGTATTGGAAGAGTATTCCAGAAATGGGAAAATGCTGAATAATTACAACATTTCTTATTTATTTATTTCTTGATCATGATTCAGTTCTTTTGTTCAAGTGTTTACAGTGCTAGTCAGTTAATGGAAATGTGTTGAGATCATGGAGGACTGAGTCCTTAACAGCATGGAGTTGTTAAACATAAATCACTGCATAGTCTGTAACTAGTACAGGGACAGCGCTTCTCACTTATCTTGCAAGCTGAGTGTTTCAGTGCTCTTTTTGTGATCTTTTTTTTCAAGAACATTTGGGGTCGTTGTAGCAGTGAGGTGTGTTTAGATAGATTTATACTAAAAGGATCATTATATTCTGCAACTGGTATTATGGGACAGAACATGCAGTGGCACAAAGTTCCTTTGACATGGATAAGATACCTTTAGTTATTAATTTGACTAAATAGAAGGACTTCCTGACTACTGTTGCTATGGAGCGTTCAAAGGATAAGAAGTTGATTATGGAAGTGCTGTGATTACTGACTACTATATCAGGCTGGAGTAGGTTGCCATCTATACTGTAAGCTGCTGCTGAGATTTGTTTATCAAAGGTGACAGTGCTATACTTCTTTACATTTAATTTATGCACATTTCTAGTATATCATTGATTTGTAAGGTTTAATCCATGGTCTGGTAATGTGGTCAATATTTGGGTTAGTGGCTTGAAGATTGGAAAAGTAGATGCTGAACAGAAGACATCCTACTACTGAGCCGTGAGGAATACCATTAGTTACCTTTTTGATTTATGAAGTGTCACTTGCTTACTCTAACTACATAGGTTCTATCTTTTAGTCAGTTTTGCTATTCATTTTATAGCATAAGGGACTTCAGTTAGGCTTTTAAGCTTATTTACTATTCCACCATGTAGAAGAGGGGCAGAAACCTTGAGCAGATCCAGGTACATTGCATAAATGGCATGGCTACTATCTATAACATCAGCGGTTTACTCAAAGGAGTTTACTAAATTAAACAGACATGATTTTCATAGGTTCATAGGACAATACTAGGTTATTGGCCTGGAGGCCCTTATAAGCCTAGCCAAGAATTTCACCCATGTTCCCACAAAGTCAGCATCTGTTTTCCCTGTCCAGCAGGGACACAGGTGGGATCCCAGGGGTATAATTTTTGTTTCCCATCCAGTTGTCCAGGTTCCTGTTAAAGAGGGCTAGTGAGGTACTCTGCTTGACTTGGAGAGGGAGTCTATTCCACAGATGGGGAAGTTGTTGGGACACAAATCTATCCCACCAACAAGTTCTATTAATGTCACAGACCAGGTTGAGGCATTGCGTATGGGTTACTTGAGTGGAGTTTGACTTACGGATATGCAGCAACTCCATCAAGGCTGAGTCTAAGATGCCTTGTATGCCAGACATAGGTCACCTCTGAGCAGTCTGTATGAGACTGAGTAGAGGGACAGGGCTTTTAGCCTATCTGTATAGGATAGGTGTTTGAGACCCTGGATTTTCCTGGTCAGAAACCTCTGTGGTGGTCTCTCCAACTGCTGCATGTGCTTGGCAAGGTACATGTCAAAGGGGTCATTGCACTCGATAATGGGTCTGATAAGAGAGGAGTACAGGGGTGTTATGACCTCCTTGTTCCTGGATGAAATACCCTTACTTATAAGATGGGCCATGTAGAAAGCGTTCTGTACAATGGAGGCAACGTGGTAGTCAAAAGTTAGGCTGCTATCAACCTGGGTGCCCACGTCCCTCATGACTGATTGCATACTTAGTACATTGTTATTAATGTGATAATTAGTGGGGGCACCATTTTCCCCAAAGGGGATAATGATGCATTTCTTGGCATTCAGTTTGAGGCCATGCTTCTGGTACCAGTCGTTAGTTTGGGTAAGGGTCTCATGGAAGATGTTCACATCACTAGGGCAATTTATGACAGTGCCCAGCTTGCAGTCATCTGCAAACTTGGTCAGATACAGACCACTAGTTTTGGCTTGCACCTCAGAAAAGTATATCCCAAACAGTAGAGGCCCTAAGACCGATCCTTGGGTTACCCTGCTTGTTACGGGGCTACTACTAGAGGTGGCTTCCCTATTTTGACTGAGTGGATTCTGTCAGTGAGCCAGTTAGCTACCCATCTGGTAACATATGGGTTTATGCCTAGCTGGGGGAGTTTATCTATTATGCCTGAGTGGGGAATAGTGTTGAAGGCTTTGGCTTGGTCAAGGTAGACAGTGTGTACTGTCTTCCCCTCATCCATGGCTTTGGTGAATGTTTCAAAGAAGGCAACCAGGTTTAACAGGCATGATTTCCCTTTGATAAAACCAAACTGTGTGGGATCAAGCATTTGGAGGGTGCCAATGTCTTTGTTTATAAGGTCCATGGTAATGCGTTCCATGGCCTTGCAAATCAGGCTAATTAGGCTGATGGTCCTATAATTGCCTGGGTTAGTGGATGCTCCACCTTTGTGTAGAGGGATGACAGTGGCTGTCCTCCATTCTGCTAGGATGAAGCCGATGCACAGGCTTTGGTTGAATAAGGTGCCTAGTGGTGCTGAGAGCTCTTGCCTGAGTTCATGTAGGACACAGCCAGGGATGTTGTCGGGTCCCCTGGAGGGTGTATTCTTTGCCTTTGAGAGGGCATTAATGACCTGCTCCCTGGTGATGAGGGGGGGTGCTGGGGATGTCCTGGTTTACTGGGGGGGGCAGGGGGTGAAGTTTTTTTCCTTTGACAAACCCAGATTATTGCTGGTTTAAAGCGATATGATTTGTTTATATCAGGTCTTATGAAATCAAATATAATACATGCTCTAGGTTTGTAAATTAGATTTACTGGGCTTATAGGGATATGTTTTCTGGCATTTGAGACAGGACCTCCTTTATGAATGGGTACAAAAATAGCCATTTCCGTACCTCAGGAGCATAACTTGTAGCCATCCTTAAGTTGCTCAGTTTAAGGAGGCATTCAGAGGTGGAGCATTTGGTGCTGTTGATTAAGCAGTCAGGGATATTACTGGGACCATAAATGTAGCAGTTTTAGCTACAGAGAGGGCTGTTAGGAAATGATCAATATTAATCTTGGGGAGGATGGGTAATCTGGAATTTACAGAAGTTTAGTCACTGTTTCTGGTTATAAACTGGCACTAATTTTATCTGCAAGTGTGTTAATATCTTTAAAGCTAGGGTGAGAAATACCATTATACATTGATTCAGAGCATTGCTGAATATTATTTTGTAATCATTTGATGTAGTTAAAGAAGGATTTATGATTATCCTTGGCTTCACATGGTAATTTTAGTTTATGTTCCACTTTTGTCTGCCTTATAGTAACTTTCAGATTTTGTTAATCTTCTTGATACAGTCATTAATGTGAACAGATTTTGGCTTACCATGAGCCTTAAATAGCTTCTTTCTTTTAAGATGTTTTTATGCTCCTCAATATATTTGCCTCTGATTGGGTCACTCAGTTTATACTGTTTATTAACAGTATAATTAATTTGCATAATTAAAAGTTGAGGCTCCTTGCTGTTTGGAAATCTTGCACCTGAATTTGTTTTAATAAGTTTACCTTTTTAAAGTCTTTGAATGCAGTGGTGCTCATTATGCTGGGTTTAGATGTTCCAAAGGAGAAAATTACTGATTTGTAATCAGATTAAAGTAAGAGATGAGGATACTGTAAAAGTTGTGCAAGTAGGTGCAACAATAGGAAAGTCAAGATGATTTTGACCCTTTAGTGTTAGTTAACTATTTGTACAGGGGAGTCAGCGTTTACTAAGTCTAGTAGTATTTGGCATAACCAAGATTTGTGGTATACATGCTTCAGTTAATCAGTGGATAGCTGAAACCACCTATCAGAAAAACACTTTTGTTTTTTGGGTAGTTCAGTAAGCACATCTTTGTAGAAATCTTTCACGATCCTTTGGGGAGATAGAAGGTGACTCATAGCAGGCTATGAATTGATATTTTGTCATGGCTGGGATAATTTGAAGTGCAGTAAGTTCTGTTTGTGCATCATGAGGATTCTGTCTAGAGATAGTTGGATCTCTGACAACTACTGATACTTCCCAGCAGTTTTCAGGTCTGAATACAAGATAAACACTGAAAAACACTAAAGAGGTAATGCTGTCTTTATACTGCAACCAAGTATCTATTACAGCACAGGTAATATTGAAGCATGCAACTACATAGGAGAAATGTGTTGGACTTTACAGAAAAGAATTTTGATTAGGAAATTGCTAAGCTAAGTTGTACAGTGAGTTTCTAGGTAAAGCGGAATGGCAGATTTGTGAAACAAATCCTCTGTGGAGATAAACTGATCGTGCCAATTTGCATGCAGTCTTGTGGTCTATAGACAATGGACATGCTACTGAGTCATCTGTATGAGGATTTAAGATTGTTGTATGCATTACTTGTTTTATGTGTATTCAGCTTAAAGGCCTGAAGGTGAAAAATCATGGTGCAGGCAATATGATACAATGCTTATGGCTAAAAATGGGAGATAATATGCATGGAAAATAATACTCGCGAAATATATACCTGATAACTAGGTAGTCAAAGGAAGTATGATGTGATTAAATGGTACTTTATCTGACCTTTCTAGTGCAGGCATAGAAGTTAGTGAGTAGATTCATTGTTTAGAAAGGGGTGGGAACATAGGCAGCTGATCCTAAACATCTTTGAAAAAAAAAAAATAACAGTAACTCGGTACTAGGGTCAAACTCAAAATGTTTAACCATATAAGAATATTGGGTAGCTGTGTTAACTTAGCAGGCTAACTAGTAAATAGTACAAATACTTAAATATTTAAAGCAAGTTCTGTTCTTGTAATTGCTCCCAGTGTTAGCAAACGTCCCCACAATTCTCTTTTCATCCTAGCACTAGCTTCCTTTTCAGATCATCGGTACTATACTTTAACCTGCTTCATCTCAGCAGGGCCTTCGATCCCCTTACTCTCCTTTTGTCTTTTCCTCTCGCCTCAAAATGCAACTCATTTAATTTACTTATTATATTTCATTATATATTTTTTATTTTTTAAATCATAAATTATTCCTCACATTTACAATGTATATTTTGACCATGGATGCAATTAATGTCTATGCTAAAAATTGTATTAGGAGCTTTTCTCCTAGCTCCGCTGATGAAAAAGAGCCTTGCAATGGCCCAGTCGGACTCTCCTCGTAAACAAATAAAAAATAATGTGCCTCTTGGACCTGCATATGCCATATGAAGTTTTGGGTAAGTAGACCGGACAATAATATAATTCAATAACTGAAAAAAGTGACCATCTTTGTTGTTTGTTGCTGTGTCATTATGGATGCATTTATATTCTACATTACTGGAAGAAGACTGAATACTATGTGGCTAACTTAACTTTCTCATAGAAAAGAATGAAAAATGAAAATCACTTATGAACTTTATCGCAATGACTGGAAGAAGAAGTCAGAAACATCTATTTATACAAATTCATTTTACGACCTGAAATACTTTCACGTGATTTTACCTATCACAACAGATACATTTGATCCATATTGAAGTCTTCTTAATGCCAAGCAAAACAGCTTAACAGATGAAGCACATTTGCTTTTAACAAATTAACTTATTTCATTGAAATGAGAGGCTATACCACAAAAAAATGTATAAAATGCCAAGAAAAAGTCCATCTGATGCAAAAAGAAAAAAACAAATATACATTTTCAAGAGAAAAAAAGCATAGCATATAAATACTGCAACCATGGTATGTGATACAGCTGTAAGACTGTATCAAAATAAAAGTCTGCATTAGCTCCAGTGTTATAATGCCTCTTTAAACACACATACACACACGCACATGCATGCAAACGCACGGACATGCACACACACGCACACGCACGCACATGCACACACACACGCACACACACACAAAATCCATGGTTATTTTCCTACACTAATCCGCCTCCTTTCAGTTTAAATTCTTCATGTTGTAGGACTGACGTGAATTTAAAAAATCTGCCATTCTTTCAAGCTTTCAATACACATATGTTCCAGAAAAGGAAATCTACACATTTCTGTTATCTTACTGGGTAAGGAATTAGTTAAATGAAGATGAAGTTGCTCAGAGGTGATTAATTAATTGACGGTCATCAGCAGATTCATTAGAATCAATCATGCAGTGACTGTAAAGTTTATGCTTAGCATTAGTACTTTTTCCCTTTCACTCCTGCTCCTAGTACACATCTGCAGGCACTTGTTTCATGAATATGTCTGTCACATACTTTACCTGATTGTTGTGCCTGGTTTCACTGTGACTTGTAATAACTTATGATAGTGAAGTGTAAGCAGTGCTGGATTATTTGCCTCATGGGCCTGTGCTTAAACTTATAAAGAGTCTTTTTTATTTGGTGTGACAGTAACACATGCTTTTAGACTAAACTGGGAGAAGAAGCAGCGGGGCCTCTTTTAGTCATGTGGTCCTGCAGCTGCAGCTTCATCTGCTCCCTTGTTAATTCAGCCTTGAGTGTAAGGAAAAACAGTTATACCAGCCATGGGAGCACTTTGCTAACTTCTACACTTACCTGATATATAGACACTAAAGTATGGCTATTCCAAGTACCGACTATCCACCCTCTGCTACCTTCTACCATTTAGTTACTACACACTACCCCTCTGCCTGTACAGCAGGAAAGACAGGCACTGAGAAGCCTTCATACAGTATACATGGTATCTGTAGGAAGTGACCTGGAAGAATGTGTACAGGTACTTTGGGTGAGGTTTAAGGGACTGCACCATCTCAGTATGGCAAGCCAGTCCTGAAACATCACTACCACAGGGAGGGGATCAGCAAGAGATGACACACTGAGGATGCACTGAGAAGAGAACGATGAGCACAGGGACAGGCTATAATATTTTGGAGAACAGCTGGAAAAGAGCTAGTAAAATCAGTGGTCCTCTGCCATCCACCGTGTTTGGATGAGGTAGACTCTGTGCAGCTCGTATCAGCAATCAAATAACATTTCTGCCCCAGTAGTCTACAGGAGTGTACAGGCAGGCAGAGGTTCAACACCTGGCATGGAAACATGCCTTGCATTATTGCAAGGGCATGGGGAAGGAAGGAGGCACTGAATCTGTTATGCTAAGCCTTTTCTGAAGAAAGAGATTTTGGGATTCTCCCCAAGCTATTCACTAGTACAATGACAGAGTTCATATTGAAATCTAGATACATGAAAGCTGACCTCTGTAACTTTCAATCCATTTCACTGACAATATAAATGCAAAATTACTTATCAGTATGCTGGCATACAAATCGGATTCTAAGTTCCACTTTTAATAGGCAACAATCATAGCTTTGTAAGAGGTCATACAGTGGAAGGCAGCTGCTGGGTGCTGATACGGTTTATTAAGGAACCCTAAGTTAAATGGTGGACTAGGGCAGCAGTTATTCTTTTCAACATTTATAGGGCCTTAGACTCTGTAGAGTGACAGTTCCTGTTTAAGGAACTAAAATTACAGGAACAAAAATTTAGAGAATGGGTTATAGATTTATACATAGACCCTAGGATCAGGTTGGTAGCCAACATATTGAATGAGGTTATGAGGGAAAGGGGGAAAATGTTAGGGTTACCCCCTGTCACTGAGTCTGTTCCTGTTGTCAATTAAGTATTGGAGCAGAGAGTATGGAGTTTTTTTAGAGACCAAATCCAGACTCTAAACAATATGTCAACTATTTGTAGGTGATAGTATACCCCTAACAGACTTGACCTGGCCTTACCTGTAGTTTGGAACATTTTTGAACCATTGCTGGCTGAGTCAGGGCTTAATTATAATTAATCAAAAATATAAATGTCCCAGTTTGCAGTGGATAAATCTGAGGATCCCATTTTAAGGACTTGGTAAGTAGGGGAAAAGGCATGAAGCACCTTTGTACTAAAATATTAGAAACCTGAGATAAAGTTATGCAGATGGCCTGTATGCATTGTCTGGCAGCTGGTGCAGAGGTTAAGGTTGTAAACTGTAGTTCATATGGTACAGGATTTGACTTTCTCAGCCTTCATTTACCTACTATGTGACCTTGAGCAAGTCACTGAAAAGGGACCATGTATCCAGTTAGCCTACCCTGCTAAGAAAAAGGATTGGTATTATTATTATTATTATTATTGTTATTATTATTATTAATTTGTCAGTAGGTTGCATAAAAGTGATAAGCAATGTTACCCAAAGACAGAGGAATTAATAAAGGTATTCTTTATAAAGACAAGAAATAGTATAGAAGATCAGATTTTGCAGACTGCATGGGAATCAATAAAACATGCAATAAAATATGACTGATGATAAAATCATTTCAATTTGAAATATCATCAGTGGGATTGTAAAATAGTTATTCAGGCATATTTCATCAACTATCTTTCAGTGAAACAGAAACATAAACTTAGATTTCTTTTGTTCTTGAATATGTTGTGTTTTCAATATCCTGATATTAATGTATGCATATTTTCCACAAGTCTTATCCAATATTTTTTTGCAAAATATGTTTTTGACTTTGTACATTTAAGTGAGTTGCTACAAATTAATCTTTGCTTATATAAAACAAGCTATAGGAGGGCTGATGTTTGCATAGGGATGAATGGGGCAATGTTTAAACTGGGAATTTCTTAAAAAAAAGTGGGTATCCCAGAAGTCCCACTTTTGACTATGTTGGTTTACAGGGCAGTAGTCATGATTTTTGGATTTCTATGTCATCTTCCAGGATCTATCTCCTGTTTTATCACAGGTGTAGCCCTCCCCCCAAATCCCAGAGTATTAATTTTTCTGGGCAATGACAAACTTAAACAACCCACCTCGAGATACTCAGTCACTATGCACAAAAGTCCATTTTACAAATGGTTAACCATAAAACCATGATAATTATTCCAGTATTTTATTTGAACTCCAGTATATTACATTGCACAAAATAAATAATTTTAAAACGTTCTTCATGCTGTACCTGGCTTTTGCCTGGCTACAGCCATAGTGGTCTTGTTGCAGAATGGCTTTTCAAAATGAATTTTGATGATTGCTGGGATTCATGATACAATAACTTGCAGTAAAATAAGGTATCAATACTTCACTCTGCACTATATAATAGCTAGCAAAATGGAAAAGTAGAATTCATAAATCACATATGGATTGCTGAATAGTATAGTAAGGTGCAAGGCATCTATGACTATCAAAACTGTGAAAAAGTATAGCAGAGTAAATTGCTATTGGGTATTTTGTGATGTCGCCATAAATAAATTCCTTGTATGTGTAACTCTGGGCTTGTATAACATAGTATTGCTGCAAATAACATGCCACTCTGGACCTAGCTGTACTTCAGACCCTCTCCTTGACAGGGTATAGGTCCTGTATAGGCAGTAGTAACAAACTATAACAAACGGAGGAGCACTTCTACTAGCTTTTGTTACTTACCTGGTTGTCCTGGGTCCTCTGGATCTGCATGTTTATGGATCAGTTATGCAATATACTGATGCAGTACCAACCAGGCGGAAGGTTGATTACACTGACAAGAATGATTTTAACAGTTCCCTCATCAACCTCTTGTTTGCATTACTACTATGCTTAGCATAATCAAGAAATTCAGCACAGCATTTTCAGTGCTATACCAGTCACCACTAGCTGGGGGAAATTTGCATTTTTTTCTATAGTGTGCTAATAAAATAAACAGAGTGGGGGATAATGAAGTCTAGTCTAGATGCAACCAGTATGTTAATATTAGAAATAGGGGAGAGCTGAAGTTAAAATTTTACGAGGACATGACATGAACAGGGGATGAGAGGGGAGTTATACTTATTTATAAAAGTTAAATAAATAAATAAAATATTTTCTGCGACAATTGAGCACTGATGGCAAAGGGAGAGCTGTTTCTAATTACTTAAACTATTACCATGAATTATTACAACAGTGAGAAGGAGAAGGAGAGATCTACTCTAGTCTTGATGATGATTTTGTAATGACATTTGCAGAGATAAGAGAAGTGGGGTTTGCTCCTACAGGCCATGAATGGTGGTAAGTTAATGCTTGTGTGATAGTAAGCTGACAGTACCTTTCTATTCATTCTGAGTGAGCATGTTAGACTATGTCACCAGGGCAAACTATTTATATATTCGTGTAGAACCATGTGGCCATTCCTTGGGAGATCTGAACCCTGTAGCACTAAGTGGAAGAGGTTTTTATATGAATATTAAAGAATGTAAAAATGGATTTAAAAACAGAAAGGGAGAAAGGGGATAGTAGAGGGAAGCCTGTAACACCTATACAGGCTTTCTGAGGAAAATGTGTATTTATTTATTTGATTAAAATTTGTTTCCCAGGCATGTGAAGCTGTCCCTGAAAAATGTTCTTACTACGAATGAAGTACAAAATACAGTATATAAAGTAATTTATTTTATGGGGTGTGAAAAGAACTCACTACCTAGGTGTATCAGAGAAGAACAAGATCGGTGTGATCGTCCAGTGAATAAGTGATGAAACCTAGTTTAATATAAGCACTTGTGCAACATGTAACACTCCTGGGTGGTACAGGGATTATTTCAGGAGCTAACAGTTAATCACTCTGAGTGTCATGAAGTTTGCACATTATGATTTTGCTGTAGATAAAGAAATTTAATGCTATTTGTTACTTGACACTGTAAAAATCCAAATGCCAATCAAGAGAGGACTGGTGCTCTGCTGTGGTGACCCCTAATGCCGAAAGACTTATATATATTTATAGGGTGGCCACAGTGGTGCAGCAGTTAGTGTTGCCGCCTCACAGCAAGAGGTTCTCTGGTTTGATTCTTGGCTGGGGTGCCTTCTGTGCAGAGTCTACATGTCCTCCTTGTGGTTGCGTGGGTTTCCTCCGGGTTCTCTGGTTTCCTCCCGCATCCCAAAGACATGCTGTAGGTGGATTGGACACTCCAAATTGGCCCTAGGCGTGAGTGTGTGCATGTGTGTACCTTCTGTGGAAGGTTGGGCACCGGGCTGGCACCTCAGCACTGTAAAAATCCACTGCTAGTCATGAATGGACGGGTGATCTGCTGTGGCAACCCCTAACTGGGAAAAAGCCGAAAGAAGAAGAAGAAGAAGATATATGTACATATTTATATGGTCTACCTTATAACACTGAATCCCCAGAACGCTGAATCACATTTCATCAAGATGAATGTCTCAAAACTGCAGAAAAGCAAAACTCCAAATCATCGAACCACACCTCTGTAAATACACCCCCAGACTAAAAGAAAAAAATACACAAACTCCACCTACAACATGCTCACTCCCTAAAACACCAGAAACAGAACTTACACTATCCCAGCCTACATTTTAGCAGGGTCTGCGACCCCCACACCATCTGCAAATTAAATATATAAATTCCAAGACTGCACTACATTGTAGAAAAGGGCACACACCCATGGCACGCTCATATCTACCACAGAGGTGCCCAGTGAACTGTACATTTACATTATTTCCATTCCCTTCACTACTGTTGCTGCAGAGGAAAAGGAAGTCCCTTCAATTTGTGGAAGTGTGGTTAGATGATATGCAGTTTCTCTCTTCTGCAGTTTCGATGCATTTGTCTCGATGAAATGTGATTCAGCATTCTGGGGATTTGATTTTATAAGGTAGACCCATTCATATATATATATATATATATATATATATATATATATATATATATATACATATAGATACACACATATATACACCTACACATGCACACACACACACACACACACACACACACACACACACACACACACACGCACACACACACACATATATATGTATATATATATATATATCTATATATATATAAATAAAAATAACATGACACTTTGTTGAGAGAGCATAGAATAATGAAGGAGTAGATTTTATTAGATGGATTATGAAGGCTTATACAGAGCACAGCCATGATAAGATTAGTTTAATCTATATCTTACTAGAATTAGTTCTAGAAAATAATGTTTTCTTTTTTTATTTAATGTTATATTCTACTTACAAAAAACTGGTGTAGCTATGGGCTCTGTGTGTGACAATTCATATGCAAACTTAGTTTTATTATATTGGGAACACAATCATATTTTCTCCAATGATTTGTGTGACAATCACCACTGCTACCAATATGTGATGGCCAGTAATCAAGAAGCCTGAATCCTCACCACTGACACTGGAGAGGGACATGCACTTGGAATACAAATTGATACACTCAGTTTCCAGATGCAGACCTCTCTGCATCAAGTACAGTTTCTCTTAAGAGCACACAGGAAGCACACACAGCCCGTGGTCTAGATGTCTCTATATCTGCCTCCTTCCAGATTACCAATAAGACTTCCCACAAGTACAGCTGTACAGTTAGGTCCTCAGCTGAGTGTCCAAGCCAAGTCCTCCAGCACCGTCTATGTGAACCCAGTGCTTCATGTCCCTGGCCCATGTAGCTGACACACACACACACACACACACACACACACACACACACACACACACACACACACACACACACACACACACTGAGAGATTTGATTTTTCATATACACACACCTTGGAAAGGCTGGCACAGATGTACCTGCTGTGCCCCTTCTGTCCAGAGTATAATGTAGTTATCACTGCCCCCAGATACTTCACAATCAGCTACTCTAAGGCCCTTAACAAAGGGTGTCCAATTATACTGTGTAATATTAATACTAATACAAATGGTAGTAGTTCATCAAGATGGCTAGGCCTTCTGGAGTGGCCCACATAATGTCACCAAATAAATATAAGCACTCTCAAATGTTGAGTGCTTTTATAAGGATCAGCCACAATAAAACTTTTAAATATATTTAATAATAAAGTAAAAAAACGGCACCAAAAATCCAACTGGAAACAATAAACCCAACACAGGACTGCATATTGTAATTTAGTTAAGTGCTTTCACTCACTTTTATTCACATGAGCTTCATGTTCTGATGAAGCTCATGTAAATAAAAGTGAGTGAAAGCACTTAACTAAATTACAATATGCAGTCCTGTGTTGGATTTCTTGTTTCCAGTTGGATTTTTGGTGCCGTTTTTTACTTTGTTTTAGTTTGTTTCGAGAATATTTAATAATAAATAATAAAAGAGCATGAAAATATTGAATATATATTTACAATAAACCACAGAGTTCAGATCACAAGAAATATTGAAAATAACCTTGATGGACAATCTCAGACAAAAAAAGAAGAACAATATCTAAACTAAGCTTCACTATATTCCTGATTGAATCTAAGAGAATTTTTCTGTTCCTTGGTCAAGTTACTTATTACCACAAGGCAAGATGCTGTGGGTGGGGGTCTTTCTAGTCATGTTTCACAAACAGAATAATCAGTACTCTGAGATTTCTCTTTTTAATATCTAAAATATAATTTCCATGAGGGCTGCAGAATGACCTCATCTGGTCACCTAACTCTAGGTTCAAACAATATTCCACTTTGAAGCTGAGACAGGAATTTAGCCAGATGGCCACAATACACATCTAAATGTTCATGGCAGTGCCTGGGGGCTCCCCTCTTTTCACTGAGCTAATGGACAAAGGCTCTTCCTCAGACCCAGTGACACCGGTCCTATTCAGCATTGTGGGTTGCCTTATAATGGCTTAACAGCTCATTTACAGTTCCCTTATTTTTCTTAAAGTTAACATCTGATGTGTCAGTATCCTCTATGAAAACATATAGATTTAATTCAGCTACAAAAATACATGTACATTCCTCTTAATTTCAGCAGGGTGCACTGTTGATACATTTCAACACAAGCAAAGCTCACAAATACATTTTCAGCAGAAGCATCTGTACAGAATCAGTTTGATATACAAATGACATACATTTCTAATAAATTTGTAACACAAGCATCTTTTATAAATCAGTTTGATGTTCAAGGTGAAAAGAAGGGAGACCCCAGGCATTATCAAGAATCTCAATGGCAACAATCAGATCTGCTCTGAGCTACAGCACAATGGCACTAAATATACAGAACCAAACAATATTGCCAACATCCTGTCAGATAAGTTCAGTGCTAACTTTACCCCTCTCTCACCCTCCAAAGGGCACATTTCAATACCAGAAGAATGCAAAGCCCCTGTAGCCATGGATGGACAAGTAAAGACTGCACTCTCCAAAGCCAAGAACACAGCATCCATGAGACCAGACAACATCCCAGGCTGCATACTGCATGAACTACAGAACGAACTGACAGCCCACCTAAGTACCATGTTTAATCATAGCCTCACCTCAGACTATGTGTCTACTGAACAGCACGCAGCGACGGTTATCCCACTCCACAAAGGGGGTTCCACTATGGACCTTGGAAACTACCACCCCTTTAGCCTGATGAGCCTGGTCTGCAAGGCCATGGAATGTATCATCTTGGAGCTTATAAACAAAGACATAGGTAACCTCCACCCTGGACCCCACTCAGTTTGGCTTTGTAAAAAGTAGATCATGTCTACTAAACCTGATTGACTTCTTTGAAGCAGTGACCAGAGCCATAGATGAGGGCAAGGTAGTGCACACAGCCTATGTTGACCTCGCCAAGGCTTTCAATACCACCCCCCACTCTGAAATTATAGATAAACTCACTAAACTGGGCATAAATCCCTATGTCACAAGATGGGTGGCCAACTGGCTCACTGACAGAACCCACAGTAAAAGTAGCTGCCTCCAAGTCCAACTTCAGACTAGTGATGAGTGGAGTACCACACGGTTCACTCCTGGGTCCTCTCCTGTTCAGCATCTACTTCTCTGAAGTGCAGGCCAATACAGAAGGTCTTTGGCTAACAAAGTTTGCAGAGGACTGTAAACTGGGAGCCATAATAGGATCAGCTAATGATGTAGACATTCTACAAAAGGGCCTCACAGAGACAGATACTTGGTGTCAAAATCATGGCCTTAAGCTCAATGCCAAGAAGTGCATTGTCATCCCCTTTGGGAAAAACTTGGTACCCATGAACTACCACATAGGTGGTACCTCACTAAACACCGGAAGTGTGATAAGACCTCAGGATACAGGTGGACAGTAGTCTCTCCTTTGATAACCATATCGCCACAGTAGTCTGGAAATCCTTCTACATGGCACACCTCATCAGAAAAGGGTTCTCCTCTAGAAAAAAGGAGGTCATTGTTCCTCTCTACTCATCCTTCATCAGACCCATTATAGAGTACAATGCCTTGTTTGGCATGTATCTGACAAGACACCTACAACAATTGGAAAGGCCACAGAAATACCTCACTAAGAGTATTACTGGCCTGAAACAGATGTCATACGCAGACCGTCTCAAAAAACTCCATCACATATCACCTACTCAGAGGCGATCTCTGCCTAACATACAAAGATATGTCAAACCAAGAGCTGTTGGACATGCTACACTTAAACAATCCCAATCTCTCCAAACCACATGCTCCAAGGACCTAAACCTTGTCACCACAATAAACAGAACATGCTGGAGGGATAGACTTCCCATACTCTAAGACAAACTACCCATTCATGTCAACAAAGCTCCTCATTGGCCCTCTTTAAGAAAAATCTTGATGACTGGATGGGAAATAGAAAATTCACCTCGGGGATCACTTCTGCAGCACTGCTTGACAGGGGCACAGGAAAATAATTTTCTTGGGTGTCGAAAGCCAGGGAACCTTTTTGGCTAGGCTTATATAGCCCCCAGGGCCGATAGCCTATTACCTATCTATGACCGTATGACCCTATAATATAATTTACCACAGGAGATTTGAAGATGATATCCTTCCTCTGTGGAAAGAAGATCTTGATCAGTTGATGATCTTTAAAAATGACATAGAGACAAGCACGAATGTCTTGAAATGTGTGTAATTTTCTCAAGTTTTGAGATTTATTTCCTAGATGTAAGCATTTTTAAAAATGATGAGGGCAAATTAAATGCAACAGTTTAAAAAAAAATTAAGGATTCTTATTTCCATCAGAATAGTATGCATCCACCATTTATTTTCAAGAATATTATACTGGGTCAAATGCCGACAGTAGCAAAGCTAACTAGTGAAGATAGTATGGTAGAAGAAGTTTTGAATGAATTTTCAAAAGATCTGTTAGAAAGGGCGTACTATAAGAGGGAGGTGGAGTGTATCAAGTAGAAAGCAATTAGTGAGTCTAGAAACACAACATCTCCTCCACTTTTAGTGTTAATAAGCATTTGAGTTCTAAGAATATAGTAGAACCCAAATTTAGAGTATTATGTCTTATTCTAATGATACATCTCGCATTTGTGAAATTTTTAAGAACAGGAAACATTTTGATGAGAGAGTCTAAATTTGGGAGCATTGTAGGTGATGCACCCAGTTTTTCATTTAAAAATAAAGGAAGCTTAAAAACACAGTTATGTTATTGGATGCCACAAGATGGCATCAAGTCCAACAGAAATGGAATATATATAATTCCTGGAATTCATAAACTCAAATGCTATGGAGCAACTGGTCACCTCTCCTACGAGGAGAGATAATATACTTGACCTGATTATCACAAACATGGGGTCCAAATGCTCCGCACCGGATATAAACCCCTCACTAGTAAGATCTGATCATAAACTGATCACGTTGGATGTACATATCCCACCCCCACCCCCAGAACAAAAGACTACAGTGAAAAACTTTTCAAAAGCTGACTGAGCTCCTTAAGTCGGAAATGATATCCTTTAAGCCTACTGGGTTAATGGAAACCACATCCCAAAATGCTGAATCCTTCACAAAAGCCTTCTACGGACATCTCCAGGAATGCATGGATCAGGCAATCCCAACTAAAACCAAGACCCTCTCCACCAAGGGAAAACGCCCGGTTTGGTGGACCCGACTATAAACAAACTGTACAACAAAGAAGGAAGCTACTGCAGGACAGAGCCAAATCCCACAAGGGAAAGGCTTCCTGATCAGCACAAGTAAAAACTACGCTCTCATAAAAACATCTAAAGCAAACTTTGAGAAAAAGATTGCCAAGGATACCAAAGACAATCACAAAGCCTTCTTCAATTATGTCAGAACCTTGGGAGGAAATTCTCAGATATGCTCTGAGCTAGTACACAATAACAAAAATTCACTGACCCTACTGACATTGCCAACATTCTGGCAGATAGGTTCAGTGCAAATTTCTCCCTCCCTCACCCCTAGAGATGAAGTAACTATCCCTGCTGAATGTAACCTACCTGTCATCACAGACACACAGGTGAAATCAGCACTCAACAAGGGAAAAACACAGCATCTATGGGACCCGATGGTATCCCGGTTGCGTGTTACGTGAACTCAAGATGAACTAAACCCGCCCCTAAGAACTCTATTCAATCTTAGCCTCACTACAGGATATGTACCTGAACACTGGCGCACAGCAACAGTGGTCCCACTCCACAAAGGGGGAAATTCAACTGACCCAGGTAACTACCGCCCCATAAGTTTGACCAGCCTGATCTGTAAGGCTATGGAAAGGATCATCATGGAACTCATTAATGGCGACATTGGTGATCTGCAGACCCTTGATCCCACACAGTTCGGTTTTGTAAAAGGCAGATCCTGCCTCTTAAACCTGGTTGACTTCTTTGAGACAGTCACTAGTGCCATCGATGAGGGCAAGGCTGTCCACACTGCCTATTTGGACTTGGCTAAGGCCTTTGACACAATACCACACTCTGGCATCATTGACAAGCTCAGCAGCCTAAATGTAAATCCATATGTCACAAGATGGGTAGCAAATTGGCTAAAAAACAGAACCCATAAGGTTAAAATTGCTGGAGCCATGTCAGACTCAAAACCCGTCACAAGTGGTGTCCCACAGGGCTCAGTCTTGGGTCCACTCCTGTTTGGCATTTATTTCTCAGATGTGAAAGCAAATATGGAAGGATTATGGCTGACAAAGTTTGCAGATGACTGCAAACTGGGTGCCATAGTGGATTCACCTGCTGACACACACATCCTACAGAAAGGTCTCACTGAAACGGACAACTGGTGCCGGAATCATGGCCTCAAACTTAACGCCAAAAAATGTATAGTCATCCCCTTTGGGAAAAACAAAGTACCCACAAACTATCACGTAGACAATAACCCACTGAATACAGAAGATGTAATCAGAGACCTGGGGACTCAAGTCGATAGTGACCTCTCCTTTGACAACCATGTTGCCAAAGTGGTCAGAAAGACTTTCTACCTTGCCCATCTCATCATGAAGGGATTCTCATCCAGATCAAAGGAGGTCATTGTACCTCTGTATTCCTCCCTTGTCAGGCCCATGATTGAATATAATGCTCCATTTGGGATGTATCTCACCCGGCACATGCAACAACTGGAAAGACCCCAGAAGTACCTCACCAAGAGGATCATAGGTCTAAAACATGTGCCTTATCCAGCTAGATTAAAGAAACTCCAGCTCTATTCAGTAGCATACCACCTGCTCAGAGGTGATTTGTGCCTAACATACAGGGCCATGTCCAACCAGGAATTGATGGACATGCTCCATCTCAAAAAATCCAAATCCACCAGAACCACACGAGCTAAAGATTTCAACCTCTGCACAAATATGAATAGGACATGCTGGAGGGCTAGATTCATAACACAGAGGTTACCCATACTCTGGAACAAAATCCCAGTTCACGTGAGACAGAGCCCTTCATTGGCACTGTTCAAGAAAAATCTCGATGCATGGATGGGAGATCGCAAGTTTACCCCGGGAGTGACCTCAGTGTCATTATTAGACAGAGGTATAGTTTACTAAATAATGGGGTTCCACATGTGTCACTACTAGAGAGGCGCAACTATATAGTATGGGGTGGCGTAAAGCCACATCACTGTTGGCTAGGCTTATAAATGCCCCCGGGCAGATAGCCTAGTACACTACTATGAAACTATGAAACTATATATGTACAAAGACTGTGGTGAGTGCAAGTATATCAGCAATGAAGTTATTTACACATCCAGTATCTAATAAAAAGTTTTATTTTGATCATTATGCTGATTGTAAGATTAGACATGCGGTTTATTTGGTAATTTACCAAGCATGCCCATCATTTTATGTTGTAAAAACTAATTGACAAGTAAAATAACATGTTTTGGAAGATATTAATAATATAGTTAAGCAAAATACTAATAATGCTTTAGCCAAACATAATCTGTCTACAGCATCTGATCACTGTTTTAAGATTTTAAATCTCCACATCATGAAGTTAAATAGGAGAGGGAGAGATATTTTGAACTTCACAGAAAATCAGGAATAGAGGTAGACAGTGGAATTAAATACAAGAAAAAGTCCTGGACTAAATGATAGTTTGCTCTTAAAACCTGTCTTAAAAAGTAGAGGGCTTAGATACTGAAATTTGCTTTTAAGTTGTTAATCAATTAAATAATTTGTGAATGTAATTTTAATGATCATGTGATTTAATGGGGTCTATATTACAATGTTGAACTTACAGAAGTCTGAACGTTGTAATATCAAACCCAAATGTTCGAAACATGAAAATAGCGAAGCCACAGAACACCGATTTTTTTTCCTAGGGAAAAAAATCAGTGGGCTATTTTCACGGCTATATTTTCTCCACTGTGGTGCGATCTCAGAGTTGGTATATTTAAGTAGGGGGGTGTGGGGGGCACAGCCCCCCCCTGGTTGGGGGGTGAAGCCCCCCCACTTTAGTTTAAGTTTAAAGTGTATGTGTTTTTTTTTGTACCAGAACAGCGATTTATTTCCCTGGGAAAAAAAAATCGCTGTTCTGTGTTTTCGTACTTTTTGGGTTTCGAACTTAACAGTTCGATATTACATCATTCAAACTCCTGTGAGTTTGACAATGTAATATAGACCCGATTCAATGATGGATATAAAATGAAATGAAGTCACTGGAATTTTATAGACCTGATGAAGCAGTCATGAAAACACTTTTGTATGGTTATTGCACTTTGTATTTAATTAACATGCTTTGATATTAGTTCCATTGTGTCCAGTTATAATATCATTATTGTTTGATCATGTAATGCAATGTACTCATCTATCTGTCTATCTATCTATCTATCTATCTATCTATCTATCTATCTATCTATCTATCTATCTATCTATCTATCTGTCTATCTATCTTTATGGCTGTAGTTATCTCGATCGAATGGACTGAACTTTGATGATACTAATATTGACACATTAACTTCAACAACAAAACATCAACACACTTTTGTTCATGGTTGAAGGATTAACCTTGA
>NC_056745.1:947491433-947646433 GCF_019279795.1 Protopterus annectens | reverse complement strand
GGCTTTTATTCATAACCCACTTACTATGCATCTGAGACACAGACGTCAAAAAACGCAACTTGAGAACATAGTGAAGTTCAAAAGGTGAATCTTGAAATCCATGTTATGAACACACTGGGCCAGATTCCAAAAGAGTTGATCTCAGTGTAAATCTGTCCTGATTTCAAAAGACCTGCTTTCAGTGACTTACTTTGGTTTAAGACCTATCTGTAAAGAGGCTTACATTGAGGGTCAAATTCCAAGTCCTGTCTCTCAGCCTGCTCTCATTGTAAGTGGTCACTACACCGAGAGCAAGTCTTTTGGAACTGTGCCTGTAATGTAGTTTATGATTGGCTAGAAGTAATCGTAATTCATTGTAGCACATATAGGTTTATCTGCTCCAAATGCTACCACTTAGAGAAAAAAAGTGTAGCAGCACAAAGTCTTTCACAGCTTTGAATGCTGTATAAATCCTTAGTGTAGCCACATAAACAGAGAGTAGAACTGAAGTGTCTATGTCAAGTTTAAAGGCCGTTAGACACCTTACTTTGCCAGAAGTGCATAACAGCTTTTAAAGTTATGAAAATGTTTCAGAAAATGTTCTGTAGTGCCTGATGTTATGCTTTAGAGCAAGACTAGGGCTTGGCTGTAATGAGAGGTGTTTAACAAAGCTTTGTTAAACATCTATATTACATCAGAAACCTGTCTAACAAAATTTTCTTTTTTCCTGAGTTTGGAGCACAATTGTATTGCTGCATACATAGTTCAATAATAGGGAAAACATTTATCTGAAGAGATGAAAATGTTTGTCACCTATCACTTTTTCATCACAGACAAGCAAGCCTCAGTAACAAAAACAAACAAAAATCAAAAGTACTTTACAATGTTAAAAATAACAGTTTGTATACATTTAGAAGTAGCTGTGGAAAATATATGTATTGTTTAATTTTAAACCAGCCTATTCTGGGAAAATAATGTAACAAGGCTGCAAAGTACATTTAATAACAACAAATACCCACCCACACACACTATTACTGATTAGATCAAACTAAATCCTAGTTTAGGAAAACATTACCTATTTATATACAGGCCACATTCCAAACTTGGGTATTAAGAAAAACATAACATACAGATAAAAAGACTGACTTTTAACTAAAATCTCTTTCAGCTAACTAATGCAATAAAGCCTTCATCAGGTCTGTCACAAGAACGAAAATCATATACATAGGCTGATAAGTAAAAAAACACACATAGCTATCTAACCATAAATATTATCTAATTAGAACACTATAAATATAAATATATATCTGTGTAATA
This sequence comes from Protopterus annectens, assembly GCF_019279795.1. NCBI lineage: Eukaryota > Metazoa > Chordata > Ceratodontiformes > Protopteridae > Protopterus > Protopterus annectens. The sequence continues at coordinate 947,645,137 of NC_056745.1, read as the reverse complement.
ATATTTAATAGGCATCCATCCATATGTATTAGTGTACATAAAAAATAAGTTATTTACAGCTCAGAAAAAAGTCAGTGCTTTGCAGTTGAAAGAAAAAAACACCTGCCTTGACAGTTTTCATGTTTACTGCCCCCCCACCAAATGTTTATACAATGGAAACCAGTAGAAAAAAAACACACAAAGATACAGAAAACAGTGGATGAAGTAAACTTGTATTTATAAAAGTGTGCAGGTGTGTGCACAAGTGCCCACCAGTATGCCAAATTGGGGAATTTTACCAAAACTTTATGGTAATAGAGGTATAAAAAAATGTGCGTTTTGAATCTACTGTTTAAATCTCTGGTGTGATGCAAGAGTGTACAAATCTAATCAAATCAGAATTGAGGTTAAAGTAACTAAACATATATATTATACACATTCTACACATCATTTTTTTATTATTTTTGGTACCTTTAGTACATAAAAATATTTCCTCACAAATTCCCTAAAATTTTCTACAGATTATGTGACAGCTTACATAAATTCAGCACACTCTTAATAGAGCAATAGTAGTTAAGTCCTGGTTTTCTGAATACATTTAATGTCAGCTGCCAGCATAATTTTTTTTTCATCAAAACACCACTGATGTCCCTTTCAACCTCGTTCATCTCCATTCAGTCCAGAATGATAAATTTAAAACCAGAATGTCTGGGGTGTTCTAAATAAATGTTTCGATAAGGCGTTCCTCTGGCATTTATGTCTGATGTCAGAAACATGACCTGAACTCCTCCTTTTCAGTTTATTCATAGTCTTACCCACATAAAAAGCAGGGCAGCCATTACACTTGGCCCTATATACAACTTTTTCAGTATTACAGTTACCACCTGCTGAAGACTTCACCATCTTTTTAAGATACAGGCATTCAAATGAGTCGCACTCCATCAAGTACTCACAGAAAGTGCAATTAGGTGGTCTACAGATTTTAGTGCTCATGACATCTGGCATTCTTTAATTTTCTTTTCCACATAACTATGTATGCTTCTGTTACATATAACTTGTGCAGTGATCATTTATTCATTACTTTATTTATTACACTCTGTTCTATATATTTGATAAATGAGAAGTACAGGTCTGAATTCATTGCTCTGTTCTGCTGCACCTGCCTTAAGATGCAGCTTTGCAAATATAAAGAGACTCAGTGTAATGAGTGAAAAATTGCCTGTTGCTATTGATTTCCTAATTTAGATAGGATCAGACTTTAGAGCCTTCCTAACTTACTTATGTAACTAGCATGCCTCAATGATTAATGTAGTGATTATCTGAGACTTATTATTCAAGTTTTCATACTGCTTTATACATTAATAGATAGGAGACGACTGCAGCTCTCCAGTTACTGTTGCATTCACAGCAGCATTGAAAATGTTAATGGACTCACGAAGTAGTAAGTGAAAGTTTGTTATGTGTTCCCTGAATTAATGAAAGCCACAGAACAGGTTTTCAAGGTGGCATATGTAATACAAAGATGACAGCATATTAGATGGCTCTATATTAGAAGACCGAATGTTTAGGTGATCGAACACCTAAACATCGATCTTCTAATATCGAAAGCAAAAAAAATGGCGAACGGCCGATTTAACACAGGGAAAGATTTCCCTTGGCCGTTCACCAGAGTTTGCTATTTCCTTACTGTTGAGTGATCTCAGAGTTGGTATATCTAGTTAGGGGGGTGTGGGGGGTGAAGCCCTCCACTTAATTTAGATGTAAAGTAATGTTTTTTGTGTTGTGGCCGAGGGACATGTTTTCCTGGGACGTTCGACATTATGAGGTGTGGTTCAATATTAGAAGATCGATGTTTAGGTGTTCGATCACCTAAACATTCAGTCTTCTAATATAGACCCTATTAGATACAGAATATAACTCTTGCATAGAAAGTGCATAGCAGACAGCACTAAACAAAAAGAGTGTTAGTATGTATAATGTCTAAATAAAATTGATTAAATAAATACCTCTTATCCTAATTCATTGAATGAATAAAATAATTAAATTGCAAATTTACCATTATGTTCCAGATGGATTTGCTGTTTACATGTCTTTGATAAAAGTTTTGACACTCCCCTGCACCTTGTCATATGAACTAATAAATTATTAATTCTCAGTTAAGTAGTGGGACAATAATAATGTATATAGTTTGACAGCTTAAGGAGCATAACTGCTACTTGTTATTGGATATGGAAGTCAGAAAAAAATAAAATAAATTGCTACCTGATCTGTAAATGGTTCATTGCTTCAAGGGTTTGAGAATAAGGTTTTGGCAAAGAAACCCTACTGTATCTATAGGTTTCTGAGGATTCATTAAAACTCCTACTGCTTGCTTTAATGGCTAAAGAAAAAACTCCCTGTTTACATGATGTGATGTTTTATGATTCAGTGACACATACACCACAATGAGCAAAGACCTCATTATCTGCTAATTTGCATGTCTATGAATTGTAGCTAACTATTGTGGAGTGCAATACCCCCTCCTCTCTTGGTCACTCTCCCATACACAAACACACAGAAGCACACGGTAAAACAAAAACACACACCCAGCCAACAATCACAGATAAAACCAGTAATGTAAAGAAAACAAACACTGGCCTGTGAAACTGGATACAAAGTTTAATTAGCACTTTCTTCTGTTGTTACACTTGACTTCTTCATATTATCTGAAGAAGTCAAGTGTAACAATAGACGAAAGCGCTAATCAAACTAAAAACACACACCCTATTGTGAGAATGTCCACAATGTCTCCCTGATAATTCTTGGATAACTAGAGTTAGTCAATGCCAGATGTTTGAATTTAACAATTCATATCCTTCAGTAAATGCATGCAAGGCATACCTCTCGACTCTACTGAATCCTTGGTATTTCCCATTTTTGGGAGCGAAATAATAGGGTGGCATGAATTCCCGAGGGGCCCCTTCAAATCCCGATTTTGTTTTTTTGTTTTACTTACATTTTTGTAGTTAATGTTGATGTCATCATGCATCACCAGCATATCCTGCAACATCATCAATTTACATGTGGGGTGCGTGATGATGATGGCATTGTGAGACAGTGCGGCAGTGCCTGACTGCCTCTTGGAATTGGAGAGCAGCAGCAAAATTAATTAGGGATGAAGGCCCAGAGTCAAGGACAGTCATTATTTATTGGTATTGCCCTTTTAGGTGCTACAATAAAAAAATTGTTATAATATGTTTTTTGAAGAATGAAAAAGCCTAGAAATGTGATTGTTAGAGTTCACTGTTTTGTTAGAAATCACAACTGTTATGATTTTAGTAGCACACCAATGGATGTTTCTGAATATTTAGGAATTAGTTGCATGCTCTTGCATTTGAAATGATTTCTTTGGTTATACTTTGTGTTATTTAATATTTTGTCTGTTTTTCAATTTGCGTTTGAATGCTGGTATCCCACAACTCCATTGGCGTGGGCAGGGTTACATAATTATATATGCAATTTGTATGTTAATCAGCACCCAGATTTTTGGCCAGTTGTACCTACTTTTCATGGGCTTTTGTCCAAATTTTTGATGTTTCCAGTTAAGAGGTATGGTGCTAGGACAAAAGCTGTCATCCTATGATGTTCATAGGTTCATAGGTAAGTACTAGGCTATCTGCCCTAGGGCATTTATAAACCTAGCCAGAAAGTTGGCTTTTGCCTCCCTTTTAGACTAGATTCCTGAGACTCTGACCAGCAGGGCCAAAGAAGTGATCCCAGGAGTAAATTTATGATTACCCATCCACTTATCAAGATTTCTCTTGAAGAGGGTCAGCGAGGGGCTCTGTCTAACATGGACTGGGATTGTATTCCAGAGCGAGGGAAGCCTTTGGGATATGAATCTATCCCTCCAGCATGTCCTGTTTATTGTTGTGCTAAGGTTTAAATCCCTGGAGTGTGTAGTTCTAATGGAACTGGTTTTCTTGAGGTGGAGCATGTCCAACAGTTCCGGGTTAGACATGGCCTTGAATGTCAGGCAGAGGTCCCCTCTGAGTAGGCGGTAAGCAACTGAGTAGAGTTGGAGCTTCTTTAGTCGAGCTGCATAGGGCATCTGTTTGAGGCCCACGATTCTCTTGGTGAGGTATTTTTGAGGTCTCTCCAGTTGTTGCAGGTGTCGGGTAAGGTACATCCCAAATGGGGCATTGTACTCAATTATGGGCCTGATGAGTAATGAGTAGAGGGGCACAATGACCTCTCTTGATCTAGATGTGAACCCTTTTGTGATTAGGTGAGCTATATAGAAGGTTTTTCTAACCACCTTGGCAATGTGATTGTCAAAGGAGAGGCTACTATCTACTTGGGTCCCCAGATCCCTAATTACTTCTTCGGTACTTAGTGGATTACCTCCTATGTGGTGGTTTGTGGGCACTTTGTTTTTCCCAAAGGGGATGACTATGCACTTTTTAGCATTTAGCTTGAAGCCATGGTTCTGACACCAGGTATCCGTCTCCGTAAGGCCCTTATGGAGGATGCTTGTGTCAGCTGGAGAGTCTATTATGGCTCCTAGTTTGCATTTGTCTGTGAACTTGGTAAGCCACAGTCCTCCTGTGTTTGCCTGTACCTCAGAGAAGTAAATAGCAAACAAGAGGGGTCCCAGGACTGAGCCCTGTGGGACACCACTTGTAACCGGTTTAGAGTCAGACATGGCACCCTCGACTCTGACCATGTGAGTTCTATCCCTGAGCCAGTTTGCAACCCATCTTGTGACATATGGGTTAATATTTAAGCTAGTAAGCTTATTTATGATGCCAGAGTGGGGTATTGTGTCGAAGGCTTTTGCAAGGTCCAGGTAGGCTGTGTGGACTACCTTTCCCTCATCTATGGCTTTGGTAACTATTTCAAAGAAGTCAACTAGGTTTAAGAGGCAGGATCTGCCTTTAACAAAGCCAAATTGGGTAGGGTCCAGTGTTTGGAGGTTCTCAATGTCTTTATTTATGAGATCCATGATGATGCACTCCATAGCCTTGCAGACCAGGCTAGTCAGGCTTATAGGGCAATAGTTCCCAGGATCCGTTGTGGTGCCACCTTTGTGAAGTGGGATCACTGTTGCTGTATGCCATTCTTTGGGTACATAACCTGTGGTAAGGCTGAGTTGGAACAGTGAATTTATGTGAGGGTTTAGTTCATTTTGGAGCTTGTGTAAGACACAGCCCAGGATACCATCCGGACCCATTGATTCTGTGTTTTTTACTTTGTAGAGGGCTGCTTTCACCTGTGTGTCTGTGATGTCTGGGGGATTGCATTCTTCTGGGATAGACACTGGCTCTTTTGGGGGAGAAGGGGGGGTAAAGTTTGCACTGAACCTGTCCGCCAGGATGTTGGCAATGTCAGTGGGTTCAGTGTATTTTGTGCCATTTTGCACCAGCTCAGAGCATATCTGAGAGTTGCCACCCAGATTCTTGATGTAGCTAAAGAACGCCTTGTGATTATCTTTAGAGTCTTTGGCAATTTTTCTTTTAAAGCTAGCCTTTGATGATTTTTTGAGGGATCGAAGTTTCTTACTATTACTGATCAGGGATGCCTTCCCTTTTTGGGATTTTGTCTTTTCATGTAACAGTTTCCTCCTTCTGTTGTATAGCTTATTTATGGCCGGGGTCCACCAAACTGGTCTCCTGTTTTTGGAGGAGTGAGTCTTGGTTTTACTTGGGATGGCATGATCCATGCATTCCTGTAGGTGCTCATAGAGTGCAAAGGATTCTGCGGTTTGGGTAGCATTTTCCATATGCCCGGGGGCTTTGAAACTTTTCACCTCGGTCTTGAGAAGTGTGAAGTTTGCTTTTGAGAAATGTTTCGCAGTGGTTTCCTTGGCTGGGGGTGGGGTCGTGATGTGGATGTCCATTGTGATTAGTTTATGGTCTGATCTTACCAACGAGGGGTTTACCTCTGGTATGGAACATTTAGCCCCCATGTTGGTGATGACCAAGTCCAATATGTTGTCCTCTCTTGTGAGAGTGGTGACCAGTTGTTCCAAGGCATTTGAGTTTATAAACTCAAGGAACCATTGGGCAAAAAGTTGGGGCTTGAGTAGTTTTCCCAGTCAATGTTTGGGTAGTTGAAGTTCCCCAATATCATGATGTTTGGTAAGACCTTCATATTTTCCAATGTTCTCAGGAATGCTGAGTGGGGGTCCTGAGTCAGGGTGGGTGATCTGTAGCAGGCTACAAACTGAAAAGCAGTTTTGCCTACTGTTAGTTGCACATGGATGGTCTCCACTGCCTCATGCAGTGCCACTAACCTGGAGGTGTGGGTATCCTTGATGAAGATGGATACTCCCCCTCCTTTAGTATTTCTTTCTGAGTTCTGGGGCCAAAAAGAATGGTATGAGTTGAATCCTGGTAGTGCTGGGGTGCTCTCTGGAGCCTTGAACCAGGTTTCTGTTACTGCACAGATATCGATTTTCTCCATACTGAGGAGTGCCTCGAGTGCATGCATCTTGAGGTTTTGACTTCTGGCGTTGAGTAGCATTACCCTTAGTTTTTTGTTTCTGGTATTGTCTATGGAGGTGGGTTTGTCTTTTGAGCCTTGCCTAAAAAAGGCACTATGGGGGTGGCAAGAGCCTTTGCCAGTATTCGAAAGCCTAAGGGTGACAGGTGCAAGCCGTCCCTGGTGAAGCAACGTGGCTTGTCAAGCATGTCATCCCAGGCTGACAGACACTGGATCCCCTTGGAATGACACCAATAGGTTAGCCAGTTGTTAAAATTGATCATTTTGTCTTTATACTGTGACATCATTCTTGGTGAGGGTAAGATGCTACTCAGGGTCAAGGTCATACTGGCCTGGGCTACTTGATCAGAGAGATCCTCTATGTCTCTTTTCATGTAGTCCAGGGAGGTACGTCTCAGGTCATTCACACCAACATGGACAATGACAGAGTCATATTTGTACCTGCTGTGGAGTGACCTGAGTGCTTGTGTTATGTGGCGGATCCTGGCACCCGACAGGCATTGACAAGTACATTTAATGTTTTCTGTCCCTCTCTCTTGTATGCTACAACATGTTGTAGGCATTACACAATGCCTGAGGTTATCAGTATATATTAAAAAAAAAAAAATACTGCATCGCCTTATCAGTTAGCACAGTATGCTAATGAAAAGGTTTTGTCTGTCAAAGGTATTTGGTTCCAATCTCTTCCCCTTCGTACTTTATTTTTTTTGTTTCTCCATGTACAGAACTAATATCGTCTGTGGGAAGTGGGAGGATACAAATTTTTAATTATTTTTAGTGCTTTTTAAGGCATGCTACTTATCCCTTGTGTCTAGTGATTCCCTCAACTTTTTGTTGCACATATGTACCTTTAAGGCCTACATCTTGAGTATTCCTGGTGGCTAGTGCTCCTAAAACAGTGTTGTATTAAAGTGATGCTCAAGTACATTTTTGCAGAATTTTCTTGGTGGATAGTGGTTCCCCATTCCTAATCCCTGTTCTGATTAAGTGTTGTTTAGGCATGGGTTTAAGATGGTATCCCTGGTGGCTTATGGTATCTGCCATCCTCTGTCCCCATTCTAAGTGTCATTCATAGGTGCATTTCTGCTGGCAAGTGGCTACCACCACCCTGCTTGCTTGTCTATGAGTGTGTTGAAGTATTACAACCAGACCATGCCACACACACACACACACACACACACACACACACACACACACACACACACACACACACACACACACACACACATAAAACCCCTCCCCTCCCAAATGTACTGACAGATACTCATCCATTCACCCCTCCCCTACACCTGCCTAACATTCTCTGTAACCCCCACCTCTATCTCCCAGGCAAACAAACACATTTACATGCATTCACACATACAACTCTTCACACACACTCATGCACATAGCTCCTAACACTACCTTATAACTAAATTCTATAGCACTCACGTGTATAGAGATGGATGAACATGACCTTTTAGCCTGGTTAACTACCCATAGGTGCAAAGTATGGAGGTGATAATCCATATGACCAAGCAATTCTATGAATCACTTAGTGCCTAGACACCTCCCCAGAGGCAGTTCTCTTGGGAAGAGTGCATAGCTAACTAGCATATGTCTGTACCCTAGATTGTCTCATTAGCATCTTGCATAGCTGCAGAGACAGTCCACTACATCTTTGTCTAAAAGCACTGAGGTAGGGCTGTCTATGAATTCAGAAAGGTTCCCTTGAGGTGGATGCATAAGTTTTAGTCAAATAAATTCAGTCAGAAATGTATGAAACTAACTTGTTTCAATAAATTATCTATTCAAAATGATCATAAGTGTAATACAGATGGAGTAGTCTTACCATGCTCAATGTTAGACCATAACATCATAATAGCTAACATATGATTTAATTTTAAAACAATGCTTACTTTTATGATAATTTCAGCCTTTATATGGTCTAACTGAAAGAATTTAGAGATTAGTTTAATAAAGAAGTAGGGAATTTTTTGAGCTCTATAAGAGATGAAGAAATGGACTTAGTTATTCAAAGGGCCTATATAAATATTTGTTTGATAAATTTTAGAAATGATATTTTTTAGAGAGGTGAATATAATTTTAAGGGTATAAAATATTGCCATAATTAATTTTAATTAATCAATATTTAGTCCACATTTGGGTGTGAAAAAGGGGATTTAGTGCTTATTTAGGTAACTATTGGAGGAGTGGCTTGGTATGCGGATGGGAGAAAGTTATTTGAGTACATTATTCAAATAAAGCATGTCATTTAATCTAGGAGCAGAACTTGTATCTAGCTTTAAATGCCATAATAATTCATAATATTCCAGCTTGCTTTCCCAAGGGCCTCCACTAGGATTTGGAAAGCAAGCTGGAATATCTTGAATTATTATGGCAATTAAAGCTAGAAGCAAGTTTCACCCCTGTTTTAAATGACATGTTTTCTTTGAACAGTGTACACAAATTAAGAGCAATTAAGCTATGAACCTATTAAAATCTAGGTATTGTCATATGTACTGTATATATTCTTCAACAATTAGTGTTTTTATAGAGTTTTGCAATATGGAGTCTTATTATTGCTACATCACAGCACGGTTCATTTTATTTATCATTTATTTATTGATACCTTTTATAATTGTTTTAAATATTTATTGGCTATGTTATGTATTGATAATTTGCATTCATCTGATGTCTTAACTAGCCAAATGTTTACTAGTTAATTGGAGATTTTTAGAATAGCCAGTAGTTCTGAAGAAGTTCCTGGATTCATTGGGATGAAAGTGCTTAACTTGTTAAATAAACCTTTAGTATATTATCTATACACTGGCTGTTGGTTTATATTTCAAGCTCTGAAGTATTCTGGTTGGATTCTCTCCTCAGCATTACTTTTGATTTTTAGCTTAAGTCTCTTACAGCTATTTAGGCAAGTTTCCATATTTTTGTCAGACAAGCTATTACAGCATGCAAGGGCACGTTTAATGAAATATTTTTTGCTTATAGTCAACTTGAATGATCATCTAGCCAGTTGTATACCTTCAATAGTGCTTAGGGTTATACATAGATGTTTTCTGTTGTGTGGAATGTGTATAAACCTCAGTGTTCTATTTTCAGTTGTTTAAATAAGAAATGTATTCCATGGTGATAATAATGCAAAAATAGGTATACCGTATTCAGTTGTAGAGAGCAAGAAACTGATTCCTAGGAATTTTCATGTATTTATGGTAGCAATACTTTATACTTTGAATGATACATTTAGCTGGATAGCCAATTTGTTGACCTGCTTCTCCATATAAACTGTAAAAATATGTGTAATTACTAAGTATCTCTGGAGTGTACTAGTTGGTAGAGGTTGGGAATTGAGGTGCTATAGGTACCTTTCAGGCTGAGAGGAGTTCCAGGTGACGTGCCAATAATTTTGAAAGCGAGTAAGAGCAATTTGTTATTAAAAATTTTAAAATTGATAAGATTTATTTGGTATTATTGCAGTGTCATGCCACTATACAGTTAATTTCTAGTTTTATTTTTTTTTCTGTTCATGACTTTACCTTCCATGTGGGTGCGTTTTAGAATGTTTGTTTATTTTTTTATATTACTTAACTCCCGAGATTATAAATTCTAAGTGTATTTTCCAGCTTATTATTTGTAACTAACTGTATTTTATTTTAGATTGCCAACTGACTATATTTTCACATCAGATGTGGCTGCAATCGATCATGTCTGATTAGTGCACTATCCCAGTAAATGAATATAAAGACATAAGTAAAGAAAAATAAAGGTTTCTAAGGTAAACTAGTCTTTTATTAGCTCTTGTTAAGAAAATCTTGTTGTCATAATGTAGACAGTTTATTTGTGGCAAGTCCCATAGGAGGTCATTACTAAACAGTGTAAACAGGAGAGGACCAAGTACTGAACCTTACACAACACTTTTAGTGACAGTCCAAGAGACTGAATGAGAGTTAGACCCCACTTTCCTGAATGTTCTGTTGGTAAGGTAGTCTGAAATCCACTGGATTACCCATTACAAAAGTCACAGGTTGGTAGGATTAGAAATCCCTCTTCCATATTAGTGTAAATTTGATTAGTAAGTGTGTATAGGGTAGTGATTGTGCTGCAACCTATGCAAAATATGTATATCACTTGTGTTTAAGAATGATACATTTGAAATGTATTCTAAAATCTGTTCATAAATATACTTTTCTAGGATTTTAGATGAAGTGCTAGGATTAGCTACACAGCAATAGTCAGCACCATTGGTTGACAATTAAGTCTTATCAAGTGCCATACTTCTCAACTGTCCAGAATTTCACAGACTATCCAGATTTATGCCTCATATTTTTGGTCTGTTCCTCATAAAATGTATGGGTTTCTAGCAGATCATTGAGGATGAAGGGTACTAAATAATCACAGACATTCAAGGTTCAGACTTCATATCCATGAGAAAATGCATGCTAATGCACGACTTGTTATTGTAACACATTTTTAGGTTTGTAAGATTAGTTTTTAAAATCTGTCCATATTTCATTGCCATTGTCCCCCCAATTAATTTTCACTTTGTCCAGATTTCTTGCCCTGAGAGGTTGAGAAGTATGGTAAGTGGTACCACTAAGACATGCTTAAAGCTATGTGGAATGGATTTCGTAGTAAGAATAAGATTATAAACGAAGGCCCAGTGGCTTGCATAGCATTTTAGAGTGAACTAGTGTAATTGCAAGTCTGTAATCACAGTCTGTTTTATCTAGTAATTGCTGAACAGATGATGTTTTTATAATTTTAAAATTGAAATAGAAAAAGGGGTTTTGTAAGAATGTATGTAGAGGGGTTATAGTTGCACAAGAGAAGGCATCGATAAAAATGTTATTGTTGGGCTGCGGCAGATTGACTACATTAATCTTTATTTCTGTTACTATATTATCAGTAAGATGTATGTTACCTGTTTTAGGAAAGAATTTACTAGAGACTATGGATTTGACAGTCTGTCAGAAATGTTTTGGTTGGCTTCAATGTTTAGCTTGCATGTCTTTAATTTATTACACCTTATTGGAGCTGGTAATGATTATAGGTTGATTCTTCAGACTTAATTATTTATCATCAATGGTAGACTATAACTGGGGCAATTTGGGCTGCTACCAGGGGCCCATAGCTCCAAGGGGGCCCATGGTTAGCATAGAAGAAAAAAATTACAGCTGCTTTCAACAGTGATAAAAGACTGAGCAGTATAGAAACTATTTTTGCTTATGGTGCTCAGGACAAATCCTTTCTGTGCATGTTAAAATGTCAGCTACTGACTGTCTTGCAAACTAAATAGCTTTAGTACCTAGCAATATTCAAATGTTTAAATTCTACAACAAAAACATGGTAATTGTCAATATTTTGTGGTAGTCATCTTTTCATTAAACATGTCTGAGGCATAAACACATTATTAAAGCAGGCTAAATATATTCTCCTGGGGCAGAAGATTTATCTCTCCCTTGCATTGTGCTTGCTGTGGATGTACAGGCAGGCTTTTCACATTGCATCTTTAATTGGTTCTTGGCTGACTAGCCTTATTTATTTTGTAGACTGTGACAGTTTTATTATTATTATTATTATTTATTTATTTATTTTTTTGCTAAAAGAGAAAGAACAAAATTAAATGGTCATTTATTGTCTAGCCTCTATCTTTAACTTGTTTTTATGCTATTGAAAAGGAGATGCATAGCAAGACTATGAAGTAATGGATTGGGAGACCTAATTGGTGGTATTTACTATACAGCAAATATTTCAAAAATGTCACAAGGCAGATTCTCCATTAATTAAAATAATAATAAATTGTGTGATTAAAGATATGGAAAATACAAACATACGATTAGCACTAATTCTCAGTCCTAACATTGTATTTACTCATGCATATCAATAGTAGCTAAGTTTGACTCTAATGTGCACTCAGTTAATTCTTCATGCAATATTACTGCTTTGCAAAATAAGTATATTGCTAGCCCATACTCCATAAAGAGCCTACTGACAAGTCCCTGCATAATGAAATGATTAATTCACATCTGTGTAACAGCTGAAAACATATTAATGGAGAAGCAATAAGTGTACTAGACGTACTATGTTCTTGGCATTCCTTATGAACCACTTAATTTCCCCTTTTGATTAATCTTAGCACAGAACAGCTTACTACAACATGAAGGATACTGCAGTATGCTGAAGATTATTTTCTATTATAGTCAGATAGGACTGTACTAGTTTAAAACTTCTAGGAAATTGCCTAATTTTTACAAAACCTAATATACAGATAGTGGTTTAGTCTTAAAACTAGTAAAATTCAGGCTTTCCTGATTCATAGCAAATGTGGGAGAAAACAGAGCTGAACTAAGATTTGGAGAATACCTGTTCCACGGTGTACAAGAACAGAGTCCTGACTATGATCAGATGAATGGGGACAGATGGATTTGGTGAATGTCTACATCATGGTGTACAGGAATAGAGGCCTGATTATGACCAGACAACCAACTATGATTTGATGAATGTCTGTTCCACAGTGTACAGGAGTAGAGGCCTGACTGTGACCAGATGGCTGGGGACAGATTAGTAATGCCAACACTGAAGGATCTTACCAGCAATGGGTGAGGGGATGAAGGGAATTTTCCCTGTTTGCTTCCCCCATGGGGGGTGGTGACAAAATACTGGAGAGGCATGCAGTTGCCATGCTGTAAGTGGTGAGACTCGACATTATGAAAGATTAGTGAATGTTAGGGAGATATGTGGTTAGGACTACTGATAGAGAATACATCACTACCAAGGCATGGTTATCATCAAGATTCTTGCTATCTGAAGAGATGAGACCAAGTTACAATAGGACACATCTGGGATACCCCCAAAATGCGGTGGCCCCAGGAAGCACTGGAGCTATGTAATTTGCTGCAGAACTGATGTCAGTTGTAGAAGAGCAAATAAATAAATAAAGATTTGGTGACCAGTAAATATTGATGCCCAAAACAGATGATGTGAGTGTTTAGCTATTTTATGGGAGAATTAGAGAGAGAGAAGACATGTCTAATATGAAATTGCTGAGGAGGGATTATAAATTCATTACTGGACAATGACTGTTTCAAGATGATCTTTGGAAGAATTTAGTTATAAAGGTAAAGGCAAGGCAAGTTGAAAAGATAGAGATATGAGAAAGAGAAGGGCTAGATTCTTACAGAAAATTGGGGTTAGAGAGTGTAGGATGAAGTGGTGCAGAAAGGGATGAAGACTTTGGAAGGAAAGTGAAGTACTGTTTTTTCATGGTGAATAAGGAAAGGATGGTGCAGGATAAGGAGTGAAGACAGATGACTGGTATGCATTATGCAGCTGTATATGTCTATGCGGTTGCATTTCATTAAATTACCAACCCACTATATCATCCTACACTACACTGATCACAGGTGGTCAAAAATCACTTCATCAAGAAAAAACAGTATTATTTTATGCAGGGGGCCAGCTTCATGCACCCCATACCTCCTGCTAATTATATATGCCAACCCACCTTTAGTCAAATGTACTTTCAGTCAATTTTTTTCCAATACTGGTACATCAGTGAAAGCTACTTTTGACAAAATGATACATAACCATCTATCTGTATATATCTATATCTACCTCTATCTATCTATCTATCTATCTATCTATCTATCTATCTATCTATCTATCTATCTATCTATGTGTGTGATTGTAACCTATTATCGTTTTATTGATGACCTCTTTTGAATTTGGAGGGGAACAGAGTCTGAACTCTCCAAATTCTTAGAAGACATGAACAACAGCACCTCCTTTTTGAGATTCACTGGTGGTTGGGATAATTCAAAAGTTTGTTTTTTAGACATAGACGTTTTGAAAGAAGAAGGGAAGGATATTTTAGGGTCAGTTATCAGTTATAAAAATGTAGCAAGCAATGGTTTGTTGCATTACTCTAGTATGCATCCTACTTATGTTAAGTGCAACATTATAAAAGGACAGTAAGTAAGATTAAATAGGCTTACAAGTGATGAAACAAAGTTAGATTCTTTAGTGGAAGAGCTACATTCTAGGTTTAAAAACAGAGGGTATCCCCCTGAAATAGTACATGAGGTTTTGAATACCAATTGCAACAAGAAGGGTACAAGAGGCAATATGCAAGGTGACCAAGATTGGGTTATGTCTATGTTGTTAATGTTTACTATAGACAGTAAAGAAAGTAAGGACATTGTATCCAACAATTGGAGAATTTTAACATGAAACAGTGATTTAAAGGCAGTCGTAGGAGAAGCACCCCTTTTTGTAAATAAAAGAGCGAGAAATTTCAAAGAAATGTTGGAATGTGGGCACAACAAGGGGGTTAGCAAAGGTGGAGGTGCTTTTAAGTGCAAAAGTTGCAGTTTTTGCAAATATATTTCAGAAGGGCCAAATTTTGAAGTCTGTATCCAAAAAAGGGATTGGAAGGTTCCTGGCACCTTTAGCTGTAAATCCACATATGTGGTATACATGACCAAATGTTCAGTCTGTTCTTCTTTCTATATTGGAAAGACCAACAGGCAATTAAAAAACAGAATATACGAACATTATTAAGCCATAAAAAAAGAATAACCTGGACAATGCCCTTTACAAGCACACCCTTACATGTGCAGGTAACAAGAATGGAGTTAATTTCACTTTGGGGTTATTGATCATGTTACCCAGGATTTCAATGGAGACAGAGATGGGCAACTTGATTATAAGGAATTTAAATGTCAGATTTTAATGGATGCATGCAGGACACCAGGTTTGAACAATGGAGTTAACTACAAAGCAGTTTTAAAAAGAAAGGTATACTACAACAAATGCAAATAGAATTTACATTTTAAATGTTTTATTTAAGAAACATGTTGTTATGTGCCCCCCCCCTTTTATGTGAATGTTTTAAGCAAATGGTTTTAGGTAAATGTTTTTTGTCAATTAACTAATTGGAATTGAGATATGATTGGCTAAGATTTTTGACCATTTTATATAAAAGGATTGCATTTATTGAGTTGTTTGTTCTGAAGAAGGCCAAAGTTTTTGGCTGAAAGTGCTTAACCTGTGGCATTAAAGTTTCATGAGAAGGATTTATTGACTCCACTTTTTCTTGTGTTTTAAGCCACAGTGGTGCAGCGGTAGTATTGTCACCTCACAGCAAGAGGTTCTTCTGTTCAATTCTCGGCTGGAATGCCTTCTGTGTGGAGTCTGCATGTCCTCCCCGCGGTCGAGTGGTGTTCGAAAGACATGGGAGAATGGGAGTGCCTTTGTTGAAGATTGGGCATCGGGCTGGCACCTCAGCACCATAAAATTCTACTGCCAATCATTAGTGGACCGGAGTTCCACTGTGGCGACCCCTAACTGAGAAAAGACGAAAGAAGAACAAACAAACAAACTTTTTCTTGTGTTTTGATTTGAATTTGTGTTGTGTTAAACAAGTTTGAGACATCTAGGGCAGTTTTCTTTTCTTCAAAGATTAGTGGATGTTAGGGAGATATGTGGTTAGGATTACTGATAGAGAATACGTCACTACTGAGGCAGGGTGATCACCAAGAATTCTTGCTATCTGAAGAGATGAGACCAAGTCACAATAGGACACATCTGGGGTGCCCCCAAAATGCAGTGGCCCCAGGAAGCACTGGAGCTATGTAATTTGCTGCAGAATTGATGTCAGTTGTATCAGAGCAAATAAATAAATAAATAAATAAATAAATAAGATTAGTGACCAGTAAATATTGATGTCCAAAACAGATGATGTGAGTGTGTAGCAATTGTTTTGGAGAATTAGAGAGAGAGAAGACATGTCTAATATGAAACTGCTGAGGAGGGATTATAAAGTCATTACTGAACAATGACTGGTTCAAGATGATCTTTGGAAGAATTTAATTATAAAGGTGAAGGCAAGACAAGTTGAAAAGATAGAGTTCTGAGAAGGAGAAGGGCTAGATTCTTACATAAAATTGGGGCTAGAGAATGTGGGATAAAGTGGTGAAGAAAGGGATGAAGATTTTGGAAGGAAAGTGAAGTACTGTTTTTTTTTCTCAAAAAGTTTTTATTTTCAATTAAAATAACATTTACATAATATTTTTAAATATCATTTTAAACAACTATATACAATATTTACAATAGCCTGACTTTCAATTATATACACTGTATGTTATTAAATATAGAACTAACAGATCAGTTATCAGTGATACAATATCGATTACTGCAGAGTGTCCAACAAAGATATAACTTTCTTCCAAGGATTATTTACCAATGGCCTGGGATAGATTTGTAGTTCTTTGATTTTTATTTCCATTGATGCAGTTGTCTTCAGTAAAGTGTAGAATTCTTCCCAGTTTGGGGACGTATTTGAATTTCACCTTCTGGTTATGCATTTCCTAGACTTAGCAAGTATTGTCCATAACAAATACATATTTGTCTTATTCAGGTAGGGACGTTCATTTACATTTAGTATAATCAATGCTTTAGTTACGGTAAAGGATTCATTAAATAAAGCTTGTAAAAATGATTGATTCCTTTCCAATATGATTTGATTTTATTACATTCATAAAAAATATGAATACAGTCTGCTTTATTTGACTTTTCACACCTCCAGCAAAAAACATTTGTAGTAGTACTGATCTTTTTAATTCTATCTGATGTTAAAAATGCTCTATGTAAGTATTTCCAGTTAAATATTTCCCAGTACTGTGTGCTAGAGGTGTAATTAACTGATAGTAAGATGTTAGTTTTAGTTTCTTCTGGTAGCTGCAATGACTGACCTTTTGTTAAGAACTGCCAGTATGATGGTTTGGGAATTGTTTTATATGTTATTAACTCTTTATATAGATTTGAAATGGAATTTTTCTTTTCACAACTATTATATATAAATTCATACAGAAAATGTATTAGATTTGGAATATCTTTAAATGAGGAATTATTAATTAATCTGCATAAATCTTAAGTGTACATTAGAAGGCTTTGTAAGGTTAACCAGTCCTGTGTTGGAATATTGTAAGCAGTTTTTATCATATGTATATCTAAAACATTTAATTTATTTACACATTGAAACCAGCATAAGAATCCATTTTGTTCCCAGGAGGTTATTGTTTCCCTATATATTCTGTGAGGAAAGTTCTTAGTGATGGTAAATGGGGTTAAAAGGTCAAACCAAAGTTTTTGATCTATGTTTGCATTGATAAGTTTCCTAAAGGAATTGATGTAATGATTAATCAGTGCTGTTTTAGAAGGTTTTGTTATATTATATTGTATAATTATGCATAGTATGTACCAGGGTTTGTTTGATTTGTCTACTATTAAATTTTTTTAACAGATTAAATTCATTTGTTAATATAGCCATTGTTAATTCTTTCCAGTTGGCAAAATAATTTGGGTTTATCCAGTCTATTGTAGTTTTAAGCACAGACGCTTTTATATATGTTTTCATTTCTGGGAAGTTCAATCCTCCTTGTTTCCAGGGTCTAATGTGATGAGTTAGAGCTACTCTATTCTTTTTGGGATACCATAAAAATGTTATAAAACATGAGTTTATTTCTTTAATAATGCATCTTTCAGGAATTAACTGTATTGCTAATGCTACATATAGTATTTTTGTCAATAAGACCATTTTTTTAATTGCAATCTGTCTTCAAAAGTTAATATAATTTTGTTCCACTTTTCTATATATATATATTTTTATTGTTTCAATAATGTTTTTATAATTTATTAATATTGTTTCGTTTATATTTTTGCATAACACTATTCCTAAATAATTTAGCGTATGTTCTTGTTTACCTATGATGGATTTATCTGTAACTTGTAGTTCTTTTTTCTTATTTAAAAATAGAAACTTTGATTTTGATCTATTAAAGTATAGACCTGAAATCTTATTAAATTTCTCCATTGCTTTTTCTAGCTCTCCTAATCACTCTCTAGAGTTTGATAGGGTTAATAAAATATCAGCAAAAAGCATTATTTTAGATATGTACTGGTCATAGACTTCAATTCCTTTTATTATTGGATTATTGCATATTATTTCTGCAAGTACTTCTATAGCCAAGGCAAATAAAATAGGAGAAAGGGGGCATCCTTGTTTAGTACCTTTCATTATATGGATAGATTATGAGGTGAAAGGACCTAATTTAATGTAGGCTAAGTTATTAATATATATGTTTTTAGTAGTAAGATGAAAGGAGGAGGAAATTCAAATGGTGCTAAAGTTTTAAATAGATATTCCCAACTGAGGGAACTGAATGTTTTTTCTATGTCTAATCCGATTACAAGTGTTTATCTTCTTTATTCACATAATCTATAAGACTATGTATCCTTTTAATACTATCATGTGTGTACCTGTTATATAAAAATCCAGTTTGATCATTATTGTTTTTGAAAGTGGGATTTTCATTCTGTTAGCTAGGATTGACATGAATATTTTGTAATCATTATTCAGTAATGATATAGGTATGTATGAGGTGCAAAGGTCTGATGGTTTATTATCTTTTAGAATTGGTGTTATGAGAGAATATTTCCATGAGGATGGTTATTTTTGCTTCTGACTGGACTTCTAGCAAAGTTTTATGAAAAAGGGAGATTAATGTTGAAGGAAAGAGTTTGTAAATTTCTGTAATTATACCATCTATCCCTGGAGCTTTCTTAGATTTACTTTCTTTTATCTTGTCAACAATTTCTTTGTAGGATATAGGTTTTTGCAGGTCTAGTTTTAAGTTTTCTGGAATTTTTTTTATATTGATAAGGTTTGTATCTAAGTTTATTTGGTTGGTATCTAAATCTTCTTTTTTTGAAGTGTTCCATATAATGGAACCAAAATGCTTCAAGGATGTATCCTATATCTGATACTTTTTTCCCTTTCATTTCATGATATATACTACTAATGTTATTTGCTTTAGATTGTATTTTAATTGTAGATAAGTTATGTAGATATTTGGGGGAGGTGGCTAATGAGTTTATTTTTAATTTTTCCAAGGCTAGACAAGTTTTGTGCGCCAGAATTTCATTGTATTTTTTATTTAATTCCTCTATTTCTTTTTTGACTTTTGGACAATTCTGATTTTTTTAGATTTTACTGTCAAGAGTCTGGTTTGCAAGTCTAATGATTCAGATTCCCACTTTCTAACTTTATTTTTGTACCAGCTAAGGGTCTTACCAAATAAATACACCTTTAATGAGTCCCAAACCATGACTCTACTGATTAATGTTGTGTTATTAATTTCAAGAAATAATTGTAGTTCTAACAACATCCATGGTCTGAATTCTTTAGTTTTCGTGATATATGATGGAATTCTAGTTGAGAATATTAAAGGTTTAAACTCTATTTGGAGCTTCATTATCAGAGAGTCAAAATCTGAGAAGGGGCATGGAACTATTGAGAAGTTGAGGATTTTTGTTTGTAAATCTTGAACTATGAATAATTTCTCTATTCTGGTTTGTGTTACAAATCTGTGGTCTTTATGGGAAAATAATAAGGATTTATCATCTTTTAGTTTAAAAGTGTCTATTAAATGAAATTAATCAATCCATTTTTTTAAGGATTTTGAAATAGGTGCTATGCGAAAAGACTTCTTGGTGGTTTCAGAAGCTTCTAAGGTACAATTAAAGTCTCCTCTCAGTATAAGATTTCCTTTATAATTGTTAGAAATAAAATCTAGATGTTTTTTAACCATTCCTGCTCCAATTCCTGGGAACCAATATAGATTAGCTAAGGTCCATATTCTGTTATTAAATTTAATTATAACAAATGCTAGTAGACATTCTTTGTCTTCATATTTATAAATAATTTTTGGAGTGATTATGTTTTTCTTCCAGAGAACTGATACTCCTTTTGTATTTGTTCTATAGGAGGATTGGGCTAAGACTGTATAGTCCTTAGGGTTCCAAATAAAGCTATCATTAGTCTTAAAATGCATTTCCTGGAGAAATACTACTTGTGCTTTATTTAGATTTAAATATTTTAGTAAGTTTGATCTTTTATTTGCATTATTTAAGCCATTTGTATTTAATGATAAGAATGTTAAATCCATTTCAAGTTATTGTTGGCGGAAACATTTTGCTTCTTTTTTTTATTTTGATTATAGTAGTTATACCATATTCTCAGATAACATTGAATGTTATTTTTATGTGTGTGTAAACTTGGGAGTGTAATTTAATGTTCTTTCTTTAAATACAAGTAGGGCAAAATTCTGGTCAGGCTTTAAAAAAGTACTTCAATAAAACATTAATTCTAAAGTATCAAATACAGGTAAATATGAATTTCCCATTAAACATGGAATGAAAGTAATTCCTAATCCAATAAATAAAGATAGATCTATCAGATTATCACTCATACCTTTACTCAACAATATCAACTGAGCTCCATATGTTAAATTATTATATGGAAATTTTTCTTAAAAGAGAGATATGAAATTCTATAGTACTCTATTGTTATTCTATAGTATTTTATATATCAGGATAGAATGTTAGTAGTGTAAACAATTATTATGTTGACTTAGAAAATATCCAATATTTAGTTACCCTTAAGAGATCCCAAACATGTCAGATATGTCATTTTGGATAAATTAAATGCAACAGAGGAGCATACACTAAATAAGTCAACAACAAATAGATTATTACTAACATAATTTGATTAAAAGGACTCTGTAGAAGACAATGAGTGGTTACCAATGAAATGGATGTAAGCAATAGTGTGAAGTGGGCAGAGCAGTCACCTAACAAGCAGACATTCCCGGTCCGGGTCCCACTGCAGCACAGTCTATTTTACATGGCAAAGCATGTTATAACCACTGTTGTTGCAACAAAACCCACTAAATAACACATATGTATGAACTAGAGTACTGCAGGGAATGCACATGTGAAGTGTCAGTGTCATACTGAATAAGGTACTACTAAGCAGGTTTAAGCACAAATAAGCAGTAGTTAGCATATGTAAACACTAGTAAGCGTGTTTAAGTGTGTCTGCACTTGGGTAAGCACTGCTTACACAGATTAAGCAATATGGGAGCTAACTGAGTAGAAGAAAGTGTGACCAGAAGTTAACAGTGCTTACCACCAAGCAAAAACATGCACCCCCGCTTACGACTGCTTTAAAGTGTCTTGATCACTCTGTATACAATGGCCTGTGTTCTGCCCAGCAACAAAAGACACAGCCTCTACAAGGCTCAAACCCAGGACCCTACACACCACACACAAAGTGAATTGCCACTAAGCCATGGCAGATACACATAACCCTGACGTTTTCACAAACATAGCATCCAGCAATACCATTCAACATTATAGGACATGTAGCTATAAATGTAGATGTGTGTGTGTGTGTGTGTGTGTGTGTGTGTGTGTGTGTATATATATATATATATATATATATATATATATATATATATACACACAGATATATATCTATGATATGATACAGCACATAGGAATGACATATATAATCACAGGCACCGCCAATGGGGGTGAGGGGCCCAATCAACATATGTGTAACATGTACCGTTACCCCCCAGCCAAACAAGTGAAACATGCAAACAAACACACAAACAAAGTAAACAAACCACTGCTCCCTAAACCACAGGCAGGATACAACCAGTGGGGGAAACACTTTGGACCCACTAAGTCTAATCTAGAAATAAAGACAGGAAAGTTCTTTGCAGGACAACCCAAAAATTATTGGGTATTTGGATTCCCATCATTACACTGACTCATCAAGGCAGGGCACATATGTACTCAGACTACAAGCTTGGGAAGGCCTGATGACCCATGGGTCGACACAGCGCATGAGATGGGTCTTGAGAAGTGGAGAGTGGGCAGTGTGTAGTGGCGTGGTTAGACCTGACCTGCACCCAGAGAAAGGATGAGTGCTGCAGAGGAGGAGCGGGGGGGAACTATGGGTATGAAATTATGGGTCGAGGTGTGCAGGTGTTGGCTGGAGCAGTTCTAATTGGACCGCCTTGTGGATGTAAGCAATAATGTGAATTAGGCAGAGCAGTCGCCTAATGAGCAGGCATTCCCGGTATGAGTCCCACTGCAGCACAGTCTATTTTACATGGCAAAGCACATTATAACCAGATTTGTTGTTGCAAAACCCACTAAATAACACCAAAGAACACATGATTGCAGCACCCTACTGTAGGCATGTAAGCCATTCTAATTGGCATCACAACTTATTATTGTTGTCCTCACCCCCACCCAGGGGTGTGAGTGTCAAAATCTACCTTCAGACTCAGTGTATATGCACAGCTGTTGCTGTAGAAGAAATGGCCAGCTGTGGACCTTCCCTTCGACCTTCCTGCACATCCCTGGCTATTTCCCCTACTATATTTCCCTCTTTGTGCCCCTTTAACACCACTTATCTATCAACCCCTTTTTCATTTGTATTACAGTATAAAGTTACAATTAGGTGACACCGTCTTCCTCAACTATATTGGCAGAATCTGGAACCCCCTACCCACATCTATTATCTCAGCTGTCTCAAAGGACACATGTAAATAACACTTGAAGGAACACCTCAAGCACACTTGGATCAGCACATGCTCACCACCTGGCTAACCCCCCACCTTACACTCTATTCCCCTACATCAGCTACTGAAACCGACACCTCTTGTCCTGCCTCACATACATATCCCAACATCCTTTAAACCTTCCCTATTGCTCCCCTACCATCTATTCCCACAGCCTACTATACAGTTACAATGTCTCCCCCTCTACCTGCCTACTTACTCCTTCACTTTTCTCTTCTACTCTACCACACAGGTATGGAATAACTAAATCTTAACCTGAATACCTGAGTGTATCCTATCCAGAACTGTTAAACTGGAATCTAACTTCACCTTAAACTGACCTCTGTCAACAGTTATACCTGACATGTAAACCTGACCTAAGCATGAATAATACCTACATGTTAACGTAAACTAAGCATGAAGAATATGTTATTTAGCTATGTTAAGTCTGTTACTCTCTATGAATGTGAACACCTCTGTATAACTGTAATGAGTAGCTGTATTTTACTGTGGACCTTTACTCCCTGGGCCACAGCTGAGAATGGACAAGCATTAAGTTGGAATTTCCCAGTCAACAAATGTAAAAAATGTAGTGCAGGGGTAAGCGGGTTTAAGCCTGTTTGTGTGGAGGTAAGCAAAGCCTACACTGGTTAAGCAATGTAGAAGCTAACTCAGTGTAAGATGCCGTAACCGGAGATCAGCATTGCTTACCCTCATGCAAACCAGCGCACACTCGCTTACAATTGCTCAAAAGTGCCTTAGTCACTATGTAGCCAACAGCTCTCATCCTGCCCAGCAACAAATAACCTGCACTCCCAGGTTGCAACCCCCAGACCCTGCACACTATAGTCAAAGTGAGTTACCACTAAGCCATGGCAGATACACATACAGCTGCTGTTATCACATATCATCCAGCACAATCATTCAACAGTATAGGAAATGTATGTAGATTAATACAAGCAACCATTTGTACATTGCTCAATTACAGTATTTTGAGCAGTCTATGTGTATCATAAAACCAGTGCCTATCCAATCATACTATGAAAACAGTAGTCTTGCATAATACTTAAGAGCATAATAAAAAACAGTGCACGTCGAGGGTGTGTGTGGGTGTGCTTCATGCAAAGAATGTCAAATCTGGGATGTCGGATCCGCAGAACCGGGAGATTAGGCTGGCCAGGTGTGTGAGTGAACTGCTGCTTCTCAAACCCCTGGCAGGATGCTATCAGTGGGAGAAACAGTGTAGACCATCCAAGTCTAATCTTGACACAACAACAGGTCCGTCCCTGGTGGGATGGACCAAAAATTGTGAGTCACATCGATATTTGCACCAGTACCAGAGTACGATCATGGCAAGGCTCGTATGTACGTGGACTAAATGGATGAAGAGCTTGCAGAAGCTTGGGTTGAGACAGTATACTGGATGAGTATTGAGACGTGCAGAGAGAGCAATGTGTGCAGGTGTGGTATGGTTGGGCTAGCAACTGGAGAATGGATGGTTGCTGTGTATGTGGAGCTCCAGGGGCAGGGGAAGGAACCATGGGTATGACATTATGGAAGTAATATGCAAATTAAGTAGCACAGCAATAGTGTAGTGGGCAGAGCATCTACCTAATGAGCAGGCATTACCGGTTCGAGTCCCACTGTAGCACGGTATATTTTACATGGCAAAGCACATTATAACTAATAGTTTTGTTGCAAAACCCACTAATTAACACCTATATATGAACTGGAGTACTGCAAGAAATGCACATGTGAAGTATCAGTGTCAGACTGGATAAGGCACTAGTAAGCAGGTTTAAGCACAAATAAGCAATATTAAGCGTATGTAAGCACTAGTAATCAGGCTTAAGCCCATGTGCGTGGCGGTAAGCAATGACAACACTGGTTAAGCAAATCTGAAGCTAAAACCCTGTAAGCAGATGTAATGGCAGGTTAGCAGTGCTTACCTCTGCACAAACCCGCTAACAATTGACTAAATGTGCCTTAACCACTCTGTATCCAACGGCCCTTGTTCTGCCCAGCAACAAAATAAACAACCTCTGCTGTGCTCGAACACAGAACCCCACACACCATAGGCAAAGTGATTTACCACTATGCCATGTTAGATATACATAACTCTGATGTATTCAAAACATATCAACCAGCCCAGTCATTAAACAGTATAGATAATGTAATCCAACTTGTAAATGTATCTGTGTGAGTAAATATAGTAATATCTAAACAGATGCAACATATCAGTAGATGTAGATATCTATATCTATATCTATATATATATCTATATATCTATATCTATATATATATCTATATATCTATATATATATATATATATATATATATATATTATATATATAGGTTCATAGGTTCATAGGTTGGTACTGAGCTATCTGCCTGAAGGCATATATTAGCCCAGCCACATTGTGCGGTATTCACCGCCCCTTTAGTAGTTCCCTAGACCCTTGTACTAGCAGCTAGTACCCTTGGCCCCTATCTAGTAGTGCTGTTGGTGTGATCCCCGGTGTGAACTTTCTGTTACCCATCCACTCATCAAGGTTCTTCTTGAAGAGTGATAGTGAGGGGCTCTGTCTTATGTAGATTGGGACCCTGTTCCATAGTAAGGGAAGTCTCTGCGAAGGGAATCTATCCCTCCAGCATGTTCTATTCATTGTTGTGTTGAGGTTTATATCCCTAGAGTATGTAGCTCGAGTAGATTTTGTTTTGCTAAGATGGAGCATGTTCAACAATTCTGGGTTGGACATGGCTCTGTACGTTAGACAGAGATCGCCTCTGAGAAAGCGGTATGCAACAGAGAACAGTCTTAGCTTTTTCAATCGTGCTGCATAGGGCAACTGTTTGAGGCCAGTAATTCTCTTGGTTAGGTACCTCTGTGGTCTCTCCAGCTGCTGGAGATGTCTAGCCAGGTACATTCCAATTGGTGCATTGTACTCAATAATGGGTCTGATGAGGGAAGAGTAGAGGGGCATCATTACATCCTTAGATCTTGATGCGAACCTGTTCATGATCAGATGGGTCACATAGAAGGATTTTCTAACCACTTTGGCAACATGGTTATCAAAGGAAAGCTGGCTATCTACTTGGGTCCCTAGATCCCTTATTTCTTCTTCAGATTTCAGGGGATTACCTCCTATGTTGTAGTTTGCGGGTACTCTGTTTTTTCCAAAGGGGATTACTACGCATTTTTTTGCATTTAGCTTGAGACCATGGCTTTGACACCATGCATCAGTCTCATTTAGGCCCTTCTGGAGGATCTCCATGTCAGCCGGAGACTCTATTATAGCACCCAGTTTGCAGTCGTCTGCAATCTTAGTCAGCCACAGCCCTTATGTGCTTGCCTGTACTTCTGAGAAGTATATGCCAAACAGGACGGGCCCCAGGACAGAGCCCTGAGGCACACCACTCATTATTGGTCTGGATTCGGACATAGATCCCACTACTCTTACTTTATGGGATCTGTCTGAGAGCCAGTTTGCGATCCATCTTGTGATGTAAGGGTTTATGCCCAGGCTGGTGAGCTTATCAATAATACCTGAATGGGGAATGGTGTCAAATGCTTTAGCAAGGTCAAGATAAGCCATGTGTACCTCCTTTCCCTTATCTATAGCCTGAGTAACTGTCTCAAAGAAATCCACCAGGTTCAGGAGGTATGATCTGCCCTTGACGAAGCCGAACTGTGTGGGGTCCAGCGACTGGAGGTTCCCAATCTCTCCATTTATGAGTTCCATAATGATTCGTTCCATAGCCTTACAGATCAGACTGGTCAGGTTTATTGGTCAGTAGTTCCCAGGGTCAGTTGTGGCCCCACCCTTGTGTAGTGGTACCACCGTTGCTGTGCGCCATTCTCTGGGCACATATCCTGTGGAGAGGCTGAGACTGAACAGGGTATTAAGATGCGGGGTTAATTCCTTTTGGAGCTCGCGTATGACACAGCCTGGGACACCATCTGGTCCCATGGAGGCAGTGTTTTTAGTTTTAGATAGAGCCTTGTTAACCAACGTATCAGTAATAATTGGAGTTACACAATCCCCTGGAATGGTAATAGGCCCTGTAGGTGGTGAGGGGGGGGATTTGCACTGAACCTGTCAGCCAAGATGTTGGCAATGTCAGAAGGGTCAGTGTATTTTGTTCCATTTTGTACTAGCTCAGAACAGACCTGAGCATTTAGGTTTTTGACGTAGCCTTAGAAGGCCTTATAGTTATCCTTGGCAACTTTTTTTTCAAAATTAGCTTTAGTTGACTTGATGAGGGCCCTCAATTTCTTACTAATGCTGATCAGGGATGATTTTTCTACTTGAGATTTGGCCTTTTTTTGTATAAGTCTCCTCTTTTTATTGTAAAGTTTGCTTATGGCCAGGGTCCACCAGACTGGTTTCTTCTTGCTTGAGGAAGGAGTCTTGGTTTTATTTGGGATAGCATGGTCCATGCAATCCTGAAGATGCATATAGAGTGCCTTGGTGTAGGATTCCGCATCCTGGATATCATTATCCTTCTGCAAGGGAATAGTGAAGCTTTCCACTTCGGATGCAAGTAGTTTGTAGTTTGCTTGGGAAAGGTTTTTGACTATGTTTATTTTGACTGGGGGAGGTGGAGGGGTGAGGATGTCCAGGGTTATGAGTTTGTGGTCGGATCTGACCAAGGAGGGAGTGATACAGTGGGTGCACATGGCTTACCTTGACCTTGCTAAAGCATTTGACACTATTCCCAATTCGGGCATTATTGATATATATGTAATATATACATATATATGGCCACACATCTGTAGATAGCAATGGTAGATTGACAAATACAAATATGTCCACATGCACTGTTAATGGGGTTGAGACGTCCCAAACAATATACATCATGTACGAATAGGCATACCCCCCACCACAGCCAAACACGTCTGCCCTGCAATACACTAAAGTGTTACAAATCACATAAGCAGGACCTGACATGACATGTACACAACATGTAAACAGTACTACAACCCACCTGTATGATGTCAGGCTGGTATTGGTAACATATCATGCAGTACAGTGTGGCTCCCATAGGAGATGTAATATATGGAAGCTATCAACATCCCCAGGATACAGATACAAAGACACATATATGCAGATACAGATATACATATCTATATAGATATATCTATATATGTATAGATATACATATGACTACACAGACACACGCAGAAATATGTACAATAAGATACATATGTAGAAGGTGCACACACTATGGAACAGCCATCATGCCTTCAGTTAACACCTTAACAACTGGACACTATATGGGCCACCCATACAAATGACAATCGCTGCCTGCAACATATGCCCACAGAGAGGTCATAGGGTAAAACACCACACACAAGTTTGCAGAAATGGATAACCTTTATTTGTGTACTATTACAGTTCTATATGCCATGTATTATAGCTGTTCAGACACTGACATCCATATAAACAGAGTAATGCAACTGTGAAACTGTTATACTAATAAAGTAGTCTGGAAAGGTTCGCAACTGTTGCTGTCCAGGCCAAGCCC
Source organism: Protopterus annectens (assembly GCF_019279795.1). Lineage (NCBI taxonomy): Eukaryota > Metazoa > Chordata > Ceratodontiformes > Protopteridae > Protopterus > Protopterus annectens. The sequence goes on along the minus strand of NC_056745.1, from coordinate 947,616,677 downwards.
TTCATATTTTATAATAGTAAAGACAGACTGGCCCATAGGATACCAAACTATCAACAGTAAGTAATGCAGGTGTATAGTTCAGTAGCCTCTATCTACACTCTGTACCAAATCACTAGGTGGTAAAGACTTCATTTGAACAAATGGGATGTAACTGTTACATAACAGTGCATAATTGACACCATCACAAGCAGACTGACAAACAGAACAGTCTGTATGGTAGGAGGCAGTAGGCCTGCATTAACCCAATTTATGTAAGTAATGTAAATATAGGTGAAGTGTATGGTACTGTACATCCAGATACTTTAAGGCAGCTCACCCCTGATACCCCCACATTTTGTAACAGCATAGGTCATTTATGGTGTATCCTCCCCAGACTCAATAATACAGGGCCATATACCACTGTTACATACACTGGCCACTGGAGTATTGTGTAGGTGAATCCCACACATATATGGCCTCAGCTCCACCGTATGTGTGGGGGATACAACAGCAGTGGACTGATGGTAGCAATGGCAGTGTGATATACTCACAGCTCACTACAGAACAACCCCAGACAGCATGTGCATGTGCAAAGCTTGGTATGTAGGTGGAGGACAGAGGCTGGAACACAGGCCCATATGTGGAAAACTGTTGCCATACACTAAGCAAGTCACTGGTGTCACAGGATAGTCTGCAACATACCCTTAGTCAGGGAATTGAGGTTAGAAACATAAATGGATGTAGCCAGGTACTGATAGCACTCAACACACACACTGCCAGTGAAATATCAGACACAGCACCTATGTAGAGGACAGACATAACATGATAGGCACACCTCTGACCATCAAGAGGATAGGCCCACAGGTGTGAGCTATGCAGAGAGACTGTATTCCAAGGTAAACTAGTTTGTACACACACACCCTGTAACAACAGTACTATACAAAGCATAGCACACCTCTACTCACACTCTGTTTGTAGTTCTGGAACCTCCTACAAATATGTAGCTAGCCTGAGTGTGCCAGTTCTCCTGTAAGAGGTATTGCTACCTGCTGTCTGTAACACTGATGACCACACACAGGAATGATGTCCATCACACAGAAAAGGTAAAGGGACCACGCCCACATGATGTGGGGATTCATAGTAGGTGGTTGCCATGACAGTGGTCCTACACAGCAAGCTGCATGCAGTTAGCAAGTGGAGTACATTGATTGGTACAGAAGCCACCACATGATCATGTGCACCACCTACTAAAGCCAGGCTGCAATCTATTCAAAGCAGCTCAATCCATTTTCTAGAGAGAGAGAGAGAGAGAGAGAGAGAGAGAGAAAGAAAGAAAGAAAAGACAATGCTCTTCAAACAAAAAGCTGACATCACAGGCATTTAGCCAGCTGTCATTCAACAAGACATCATTCCCACAACAGGTATGTGAGGTATATATACATGTAATAGCATGTAGTACCTGGTCAACCATAATGGGATAGATGATGTGGAATGAGCTATATGTGCCATCAGGTGTTGTTGTGATGATGTTCAATTGAACAACTGCTATGGACAATAGCGTTTGTCCCTGTGTGTAGTGGGCCATAGCCATTAACCATGCAGGTCAGCACTGACAGACAAGATGTCAGCCATCATAGTGTGTGTAGTGTAATGGGAAGTATGTATATTATGTGGCCAGTAGCTGGTGGTGGAAGTAATGCCATTATGATGGACATGTGGAAGCCACGGCCCACCACTTGCAGGATACTCAGGTGAATCTATCAAGTAGCATGCCAGAATGCCATAGGTGTGTAATAGGGTTACCTGCCATCAGCTCCTACATATACCCCCTAATGTCAGGTTGTGTCCATATGTGGCACCTGTCTGTGTTGTAGCAAGGCAGTACAGTGCAGCTGTGCAGGAAGGTGTTGTGAAATTGTGGAGCTGATGTCTGAATGTACACCACATATCGGTATGCATATGTGTACATATGTCACATATATAATATTTAAAGATATATATGTATATCAGCATGTATGTCCAGAAATATACATATACCCATGTGTAGACATATATATGTGTGCACATATATATGAAGTCACATATAGCTACACACATATAGTTAAATACCGATATGCAAATGTCTACATCTGTACAAGCACACACACTAACAGATATGTATGGTAAGACATGTCCCCTATATCACTACCACAGTGATGTGTGCTATGTGTGAGGCAGCAGCACACATAGCAATACAGACATATATCTACAGCTGGCAGTGTGTGCACCATGGATTGGTATGTCACATGTTAGTCCAGTCCTAGCACCACAATTCCCCTGCCTGTGAAGTATGCTATGAGAATATGGGGAAGTATGGCAGAAAACACGTGGAGATGGTCAGGATTGGTAGATATAGAGGACAGTCTACAGGGATGGTATGTGACACATGTGGTGGGTAAACACTGTGGATGGTGTGTGTGGTCTATGATGTGGATGCAACATGGTCCCCAATATGGGCACAATGGGAATAGGTCTCCCACCAATTCCCACTCACAACAGTAGTCCACATCCTGAAGGTGCCAGGTCTGGTGGCTGAGCAGGAAGAGCATGTTGGCCATGTGAATGTGTACTGGGTGCCTCCTACAGATGTAGCACATCCCTCATGTGTCTGTGGATCCTGGTATGGAACAAGGCCTAGACCTGAACTCAGGGGACAGGGACATGTTGGTGTGTGCCCAAGGGTGATGGGTGGGCCAACATCCCCTGGGTGGTTCCACCTGATGGTATGGCTGTAACAGTACATGGAATGGCCCCAGGTTGGCACACACATGTGATGTGGCCAGGTATCCTGGTCAGATGGGTGTGGAGAGGTGGATCAGCTGGCCAATGGAACATATACATGTTATTGTGTCACTGTCATAGTACATATGTTGGTAGTAATAGTCTACACAATCAAGGTACATGTCCAACAGCATGCATAGAACACCCCTATAACACAGACTGTCAGACGTGCAGCAATCTCAGAGCAGCCATACTACTAGCATATATGTAACCATAGTAGCCCTGATAATGGCATGCAAGTGAATAGTCTGTAACAGGCCGGCAATGTTAGTGTCCACACAGGGGACATGGCTACAATCACATAGCAGAAGGTGTGGTACACTACACAATCTGTCCAAATGTTAGTTAAGCTGTAGCCATACCTAATGAGTTGTGTGTATAGTCTGTTGAGGCTAATATGGTGGGGGGTGACAGAGATATGGCTGGAAGCACATACACAGGGCCAATATTGACATGCTGCTGTGATAACCTCATACATGTACTGTTGTAACAAGGTTTGTTGCAACATGTGTCCTATGAGGAATATGAAGTCAGTAACTGTCAGGGCTTTCACCATCTACAGACTGCAATCCTCACACTACCTTCTGTAGTTCACAGATATGTGCTCAGTGGGTATCACATGACACAAAGGGCACAACACACTGCCCAGTCTGCAGACGACCCTGCAGATGCAGATTCCTCATAAACATAGTACTGATATGGCAGGTAATACAACATGTAGGGCAGCCATATCTACACACACACACTCTGCTAAACCAACATTACTCCACATGCAGTATAGCAGTGCTTACAGTCTGTAGTTAGGTCAGGCACATCCCCCTCCTGTGTGTTGCCCTGTTTCCACAGTGTAAGTTGTTAGAGGTAAATTTCTAATCCATCTGAGATGCATTTTGCCAAATGCCAGATCCAGTTCCTGCACACAGTGGATGTAAAGGGTAAACACCAAAATGATGTTCCTAGATATTGGTGTGTGTTACCATGCAATCAGCTATGGGAATGTTACCACAGCTGTTCCACATGCACTCAGCTAGAGGAGGGCTGCAACTGGTGCAGAGGCCATCAGCTGATCATGGCCATCACGTACAAAACACAAGCTGCTGTCTAGCAAAGCAGGTGTACATCCCACATCCACCAGAGAGGGTGTGGATGGGACAGACAGTGACAATGCATGTCAGGGAAGGTGTGGGCGAGTAAAGTTTCAGCATGTTTGTGTCACACAGCTACAAGTATGGGGTTTCATACACCTGACTGACTATGCATAACTATCACATGTGTATGCAGTTATTGCATACACCACATAGTTTACATGTTTGTGAGCTGTCCAGATGTATATGTGCTGGTGAGTGACATCTGCAACACTGTTCTGATACAGTAGGTGTAGCACACAAGCTGTCCACATGAACAGGTGTCAGCATCAACACAGCCACACTCTGTAAGGGACTTACGCACATTGCCACACTTGGCAGGGTAATGAATACACTTCCTAATCACTTACCTGGGGTTCTATGGTCAAAGGGTATGTGATGGTGTCTGACATTAGAGAGCATGCTTCAGTATGCCAATGAGGGTGGTACTGGGTGTGAATGTGGTCAGAAGCATCATACACCACACACACAGACACAGGGTGCTAGTACCAGCATGCATGTGTGCAGTGGTTGATGGTGCCAGAGGGCTGTTCAAGGCTAGGTGAGGGGTGTACCTTTGCATCAGGCCACATGAGAATGGTCTGAAATATGGCTAAGGGGTGTAGTTTCCGGAATGGACCATACAGGTGGGTATAGTATTCACCATCCAGTCTCCTGGGTTGCCATTGTGAGTGGCCAGTGCTGTGCAATGCTTGGCATGTATGTGTTCTATATGCCATGACATGGACGGTGTTTGGGATGTGCACACGTCCCACAGTCATGTACAGTGGCATGCAGTACGCAGTTACAGGATGCACTATAGAAATTACTGGCCTACAATCTTCCCAGAGGTGTATTTCTAGGTGGGTGGCATCAGCAGCCTTGCCTAAGTTGTGCATTAAAAACTTGGGAGTGTGACTACCCTAAAAAGCATTGCTCTCTACACAGTCAGACAGACATGCACACAAACACACACAGTTGGCAAGTCTCTGATTTGAACTCCTACCTAACTAGCTTATCACACTACAGCCATATGCAGTTACGGGTTGCACCACAGAGATTATTAGGCCACAGCTCTCCCAAAGGTGTATTTCACATTGGGTGACCTCAGCAGGCTTGTCATAGTAGGGCTATGGGGAAGGCAGTGTGTGTGCATGGGCCATTACCCATACATCTAGGGGTTGACGCATCACATGCGGGCACACAGAGGGTCATATTTCAGAGCTATGTTTATGCAGTTGCTAGATGACTACGTCCTTGTGCAGTCATGTTGCACATCTGGCACATGCACCACATAGTCTGTACTGCTGACAGATACTGGTGGCTAGTATCTGCAGTGAGTGAAGTCTGCAACTCATGTTTGGGGCCCTTTGGCTCTGTGCTGGGTGGGACAGACCTGGATGGCTCCTTGTCACAATCACCCTCTTTCACACATCTATGTCCGTCTACCTTTGGCTTATTATAATGTGTTGTTCTTACATATATGTCTGTATTCCTGTCCACTGTGTGTGCAAGGCATGAGTGGTGCATACTGACGAGTGCATGCATTAACAACTGTGACTGCCAGATATGTCTGGTCCACTGGTGTTTGCAGACATGGCCTTCATGTGTTTAAGTGTGTGAGCATGCCCAGTGTGACCTTTCAGTATGTTGTTGACTTACATTGCCTTAATTTCTCCATGTGTATGAGCAAGCCCAGTATGGCCATCTGTATTGCAAGTGTGGATCAAGTCTAGGTAGTTTCTACTGCAGTGCTGACATTTGTGTTGTACACTGACAAGTTGCATGCTGTCTCAGGAGGGTATCCATCGATCAGCTGGCATTGACTGTTATGACATTTCTGCATAGTGGGGGGGGGGGGCACACCTGACTATTTATATATTTCTAAACGGGATGGGGGCACACCTGACTGTTACTATATGTCTGCATAGGATGGGGGGGTGGCACACCTGACACTTGTACACATTTGCTAGGACTGTACTGGTATGTCGGGTACTTCATTTCAGTCTGCGGCCTTACCTATCAAGCTGGCTAGATGCATATGAGTGTACTACAGAACTTAGCTTATAATTACCTACATATTAGTGTCTGACTTCCTAGCCTTCACAACTGACATCCCACTGCCTGGCTTGCTGTAGTCAGTCTGTGTAGGCCTGGAGGTTGCCCATAGGCCTCATTCAGAGGCCATAGCACAGCCTTTGTTTCTGTTTGTCTACACCTGCCCTGCTGGCTGTGACTCTTGTTGGGTATGTGTCCACCCCCCCAACTGGCATGTGTGAGTCACTTACCTTGTGGGTGTCCCAGTATTGAGGGTGGTGCTGCAGGGCTGCCTATGTTGGATGCACATAGTACACTCCCTACACATGGTTAGGCACAGGTAGTGTAAGGTTTGGCATCTCTTTTACTGTATGTGAGAGTCAGAGAGAGGTGCTATTCCCTGGGTTCCTCCCATGTCTGTGTATGTGCTATGTGTTGCCTCTTTGCCAAGGCCAGGGCATACTGGGCATGCCTCCTTCTGCCTAATGGGGCAGGTTCAGGTTGTTCCTTCTCAGAGTCACTTTGTGCCCTTGCAGGCCTTGGCATTGGTGGGGGGCTGTGTGGCCCTGCCCCATGCTGTTCCTGCTGCAGCTGTTTCTGCAGGATCATATTGTGTAGCATGGCACATACAAGGTCAATTTGGGTACATGTAGCTGGTGAGTACTGCAAGGCTCCACCATATGTGTCCAAGCACCAAAACTGTGACTTGAACATCCCAAACACATGCTCTATTATGATTCTTGTTTGTGCATGTGCCTCATTATGGAGTTCTTGTTTGGGTGTGTGTGCATTTCTGATGGGTGTCAGCAGCCATGGCTCCAGTGCGTATCCAGCATCTCCAACTAGGTGACCATGTGGGATGTCCCCATTGGAAAATCTCTGGTACAGTTGCATCAGATGCCAGATGTGAGAATCGTGATAGCTTCCAGGGCAGCCAGCACACACATTCATTATTATGCCCTGAGCATTGCATATGACCTGGCAGTTGATGGAGGGGAAGCCCTTATGGTTGATGTAGACCCTATCCCACTTACCTGGTGGTCCTTTGATGCATATGCGCGTGCAGTCTATAGCACCCACTACCTCAGGGTATTCTGCTATTTGGTGGAACAGTTGCATATTGCTGGCCAACACCTCACGGGTGTTGGGGAAATATACATGCTCACCAACATGTGCTGACATGGCATCCAGGAACTGGTGGAGTAGCCTGGATGCTGATGCCTGTGAGATCCCCATCATATCCCCAGTTGGCCTTTGGAAGGTACCTGTAGTTAGTATTCTTAGGCCTACAGATACCTTTGTATCCACTGGGATGGGTTCCCCTCTGTTAGTTCTGTGTGTGAGGCATGGCTGGCACAGCTCAACAATTTGCTGTAGAAGGTCCATGTCCACCTTATAGTGCTCCACTATCTCTAGCTCATGTAGCCCTTGGTAGGTTACCCTGGGTCTGTACACTCTTCTCCGTCTCCTCACTGTGGGTTGCTTGGCAGCATTCACATCCTCACCACCCTCAGTCTCTTCCACAAGTTGTTGTATGGTAGCTATTGCAGCCCCTAACATTTTGCAGTTGTGAGTGTTAAAAGTTCCCCGCTTGTTTACACCGATGGTGTAGAGTGTGGGAAAACCCAGTGGGGAAGGTGTTTGCTTAGTTTATAGTAGTGTTCTGGGCTGGGCTGTTCTGCTGCCTGTGTAATTGGCTGATTCTGATACATTTCACCTGCCAGCTAAGTTAGTTTTCCTTGATTATCTTCCTACTGCTGTTTTCCCTTCCCATTGCCTTCCTGTTTAAGCCCATGTGCTTGTCACACAGAGTGCTCAAATGTGCACACTGCTGCTATTCCCTGGTTTAACCTCTTTTTTCTTCCTGTACGACCCGGTGCATGCCGCGCACACCCGCTTAGGCTTTGTAAAGACTGCTAGGCAGGTTTAGACACACCCCCTAGCTTAGCTGTGCTTATCTAGGGGCAACTCTGAGCCACAGGGCTCCAATCCGCTTACAATATGCCTGACACCCCCCCATGATGTCACCTACCTCCTAGGCTTGCACCCAGTTATTCATACTCTTACACTGTTGGGACCTGTCTCACATCCTGAGGAAAACCGGGATTCACTATCCTTCCCCTCATTTGCATAGCATTGCCTGCTAATGCATAGTTACATGTCACACACTGAGCCTCCCCCCTTAGCAACCACTACTCACTACTCACTAGCCATGTTGTCTTCTGCCTGCCATTGACTTTCATGGCAGAATACTGATTTTAGTTAGAATGCTTAATTTATGTTTGTTTTGTTATTTTTCCCCGATCCCGTTTGTGTGCCGCTGCCCTACATTTAAAGGATCGGCTAACAGGAATTAAAAGTTGACTTTTTACATTTTTGTACTGTTTGCAATGCCAATGGCCTTATACTTGGCCATTGGCATGCTTACTACATGATATGCAGCATTTATTTGGGGCTGTCATAGCTCTGTTTTGGATTTTGCAGACATGTACTCGGTTACTAACCGAGTACATTTCTGCTGATTGCTCTAGTCCTGCACGGACGGTCGTAAGCTTTCTGGATCACAAATTCACCTAATTTGCATAGATTTCTCCTGCAAATGGGGTGATTTGCATGCAAGGGCTTCATCCGTGCAAGATAAGTGCAGGAGCGCTCTTGCACACCCCTGCAGGCTGTTCCTGGATCGCACGGCGGACATATTGCCTGCTTGAGCTTCTGCACCAATCTTGCACGCCGTGCAGGCTTTTGAGAATCCGGGGGAATGTGCTTCTTGTAATTATATTTGTAATTTCATCATTTTAGTTTTAAAATGTGTATTTGATGTTGCTATTGTTGCTGAGGTGCTGTTGTTTGTTGCTTTGTTGTTGTGTTCTAAATGTTCATGCTATATCGCTACTGGAGTTTTTAACTCTGACCCTCTGCTGAAAAGGAGTTTTGCTAAGACTGACTTTCCCAGCACATGAATGCAAAAGTAAATGAATAAATAAATAAATAAACAAATAAATAAATAATAAATAAATGCAAGAATAAGTGTGTGTGTGTGTGTGTGTGTGTGTGTGTGTGTGTGTGTGTGTTTGTGTGTGTGTGTGTGTGTGTGTGTGTGTGTGCATTTTTCTAAGGAAAAGAACTTGGCCAGGTATTGAGGGAGATCTGTATCATTTCGAAGAAACTGAAGACAAACTGAGTCAAACTAATGTCTTTCAGCTTTTCCCGGTTAGGGGTCGTCACAGCGGAACTTCAGTCCACTAATGATTGGCAGTGGATTTTTACGGTGCCAGCCCGACACCCAACCTTCAAAAAAGGCACACCCATTCACACATGCATGTCTTTAAACATCAGTCAACCACAGAGAGGACATGTAGAAGCCACACTGAAGACACTCCAGCTGAGAATTAAACCAGAGAACCTCCTGCTGTGAGGCAGCAATGCTAACCGCTGCACCAACTGAGTATTCTACAGAAATACCAGGATGAACTATCTTTACCATGTGGGCAGCATGAGATAAAGGTGGCCTTTTCACTGGGCTTATAATTAATAAATCTCTATAAAGGACACCAACTAGAGAATACTAATAGCAGGCATTGTAATGTACTTACTGTGATAACAAGAACAAATGTGGACTTTTTTCTGATTTTTTTAAATCTCTTAAAGTTAATCCCAACTTGTCCTATAACTTGGCACTTTCTATACTGTTATATAATATGTCAGCAATATATGCCTGAGAAATATATCCTACTGGTAGTCTCTATCATTCAAGTGGAATATTTTCAAAAGTATACAAGTTTACACTGGGTAAAATATACCAGCTAAGTGGAATCCAAATGGACCAAAGCAATAAGATAACCTAAGTACATTTTCCTGTCATGTGATATACCATTAGGAGTTTGATCCAATTACCTATACAGAAAAAAAATCAAACAATGTTTAACAAAACTATGCAATCAACCTAATTCTGCCTTCCTTAATAACAGACCTGCTCTGTTTGCTTATGCTCAGACTAGTATTCATTGCTAAGCCTTCATTTTTGCAGTTAAATGTTACTTCTGGGTACAATCATAATTAACAGTAAGGTATACCTCTATTGCCTCAGGTGCTTGTGCTGGAAGTTAGACAGAATGACATCTTTCTGAAAAAAAAATCTTCAAATCAGGCAAGATTAGGAATTGAAAGGAAACTATATGTCATTGCAAGAGCACTTATCTCAGTCATTTGGTCTGCAGACTCACTGAAATCACCAGCAGCAGCAGCTTAAATATCAGATCAGAAAAGGCCTTTAGTATTTTTAAAGTGGTCCTATTTGCGTTATGTAAAAATAAAAGGATTTAACTCTAAAACAAGGATCCTCACAATAATTAACTCCCTTCCCGGCAAGAATCTTAACAAACTATTACAATCAAGTCATTTGCCTAGATGTGAAAGAGGGATTTACTTTATCTTACATGACTTGTTAATGTCATACTTTTAACTGCTGCTATTGTTATATTATCCCATTTAAATCTAAAATAAAAACATGAGTGTTGTAATACCAGGCCAGTGTAAACTAGATGACACTCTTCTACAGCTATGTCATTTCTATTCCTAAAAAAATGTTTGCAAGAGAAAAAGGACTTTCTCACACACATAGCTGATTTACTTCGCAATCTCTAATTTGTCTCAGTCATTACTTGTATCTCTGCTCTGTTCCCAATGCTTACTCACAGATGTGCATCTTCACTTATGCTTGCATGCCATCTGGGTTCCAGAGCTACAAAGAGAATGTTTTCTGCAAACTAAGGAGTATTCATTTATATACTTTCACTTTATTGTACATATTGATGTTTTAATGTGTATTCATGTTGGGAGGTACTACACACGGCTGCTGGTTTATTGTATCAAACATGCTATGACATATATGTATTTTTCATTTCACAGATAATCTAGCTATAAGGGATTCATACACCTACACAAACATATGCATACCCCCCTCACACACACCTAGATATACCTATATCCATACCTACACACACACATACACATAAACATGGACATTGACAAACTCGCATTTGTGTACACACACACACACACACACACACACACACACACACACACACACACACACACACACACACACACATGCAATTACAAGGTAAATACCAGTTTGCTTATCGTCCTGACTATTTCTGAACACCTATTTGCAAACAAAACTATGCATAGTAACTATACCGCATGCACATATTCACACAGACTGCACCTCATAATTCTATGGTCAAACTGCAATGAAATAAAAATGATACTACAGCTACAAGTATTTTATGCAAAACATTCACCTAGCATGTACCACACAACAGAATATGGAATTATTAGCTAATTAGCTTTATTTTAAACTGTATTTTGAAAATGGATGTTACTGCAGTGTAATGCCTTGTAGTTGCAAATGTTTGTTTTGTGTTTGGATATTTCATGGTCAGTTATCTTCAAATTAACCTCTACTTTTAATTGTCTGCCAGATAAATGCAGTTTATGCCAGATATTTCCAGTGAGTTCATGGAAGGATTCCCAGAAGTGCTTTGCATCTCAATTTGTATCACTAACAATCACTTTGCATTTATTAGTTATCCATATTCCCTGGGTATGTGAAAATCTTACTGTAGGATGAAGAACAATCAATAAAGAGGCATAGCAGAGGATAAGATCAGTTACTTCTTTCATTTGTGTTTGTGTGTCTATTTTTGTAAGTTTCAGAAATGCATCTGCTATATTTCAATGATGTAATGGATTTAAGATGGGGCAACTGAGCTACCACAGACATGGTTGTTAAGGCCTCCTACGAAGATGATGAAAATACTAATATGCAAAGTTTGCATGGTGAAATGATGATTTTTGTGGTCAAATGGTGAAATTTATGGAGGTGCACTAAAGTGGAGGAAGCCTCCCAAAGAGATTGCTGGAATCAGTTGGGGAATCAAGTTACAGTTACTGGGGAAGGGTTCATTGCCACTAAATGAACAGATTTCTGTGGGAATTGCTGCACTTACCAGTCTATAGTAGATAACTGGCAGATGATCTTAACTGGTAGATAATAGGTTTAATTTGTGGATGAACTAAATTTCTAAGTAGCTAGTAGATTAAACAAATTGGTAGATATATGAGAGAACATAAGAAGTATGGCAATTTCTTGAATGAATCATCTGAATGAAGATTTAAGATCGACAGAACCGCTGTCAAAATATTGAAATGAAGACTGACATATTGGATTTTTTTTTTGTTATTAAACACCTTTATTGAATTATCACTTGTAACATAGACAAATTTACAATTATATAAAAGTAATCAAACTTTATTAACATGTTCACATTTACAAACATTATATTTCACATATATTGCTATATATCATATAACCTAAGCAACATTATATATTCAATTCCTGCCCTTTTTTAAAACAAGAAACATCTTCATTAAACCATCACTTAGGACACAGGCAATCATACATTTATATAAATGAAAACAAGCCACACCAACACAATCCTAGCATAGCTGGCCTTATGTATAGGCCAACTAGGCAGCCGCCTAGGGTTCTGGTTTAGCAGGGGCACTTTTCCAGTAAACTGGATGGTGTAAATAGACCAGGATGGTGGTACCAGGTAGTATGAGGGGGCGCTATGGAGCCCTTTTGCCCAGGGCACCACTTGACCTAAGGCGACCCTAAATCCTAGTTGAAGCATTTTATATCACAAACCGTACTGACACATTCCCAGTTGCAGACATTATGCATAATTTATAGTCTATCCAATCATTTTCAGTCAAACATTTCATAGCTCATTTAAGTCCTGCCTTCTTTTAAACCCCATTCCTCCCCCGTATGTATTATTCCCACAATTCCCATTTTTTTGCTATGTAGTTTGCTCCTACCCAATTCCAGTTGTTTTATCTCTGTTACTATATTCATAGCTACTAGTATAGTTGGTTTAGATTTTCATTCTCGTTTTCCAGGAATTCATTTTTTGGCAGCTACCCTGATTAGACACAGCAAGGCCTTACCATGTCTAGGCAATTCTGATTCTCTATCATAGCTCAGAAAAATCATCTCTGTTGTCACACCAATCTTCCCACCCAGTATCGTTGACAGTGCATCTCACAGGGAATCCTTAAAGCCTGCCAACTCACCACAGTCTCAGAAAATATGGTCCCAATTACCTCTTTCTTCCCTCTAACACCTCCAACATTTGCTGTCTACCTGAGGAAAAATTCTCTGGAGTCTTCTTGGGGTGTAAACATATCTATGTAAACATTTCCAAGCAAAAAAAATCCTAAATCCTCTAGAGTTTGTTGCATATTTAGTAGATATACAGACATCCTCTCATTGTTTTTTGTGAATTGCTTATCCATGCTCTCTTCCCAATCCTTTCTAATCTCCTCTGATTGGTTCTTATAGTTATCATGCAGTATGTTATATGCTGTACTTATTATTCCTTTTTAATGGCAGCTTCTGTTCTAGATTCTACTAAAAAGGCATATTGGATTGTTAATCAAATATGTTTGATCCAAATATGTTAACATACTTTCCAATAAACTCTTGTCAAACTCTTCTGGAACCTGGTGTTGGCATATTTTGTTGGGGGAAAGCACAGGACAAGCAGCAATTATATATCAGAAGTGAATGTGATATAGTTGAGAAAAAAGGAATTTTATTAAAGGAAAGTTTAAGTTATTGAGCTAATATGCATAATGACATGTCTGATTAAAATATGTGTGTCATGAAGATGGGAAGAAGTATCTGCTCTGTGGGACTTGTAAAACAAATACCTCAGTAGGTATGGCTAAACAGTGGTGTCAAAGTTTGCATGTTTGGACAGGCTATGGATAATAACTTTGGATGAATTCCTGATAAAATTACATCCCCTATAATTCCTTTAGATGAAATACTGTAAGGCACATCTCCCAGCAAAAGCTGCTTGAAATTAATAGCCCAAAGTCACATATTCTCATAATACATACACTCATATTTATGCAGAAACTAAGAAAATAGACCACATTATAAAACACAAAGTGTATTGTTTTATTTTACAACCTCTCATCCTTAACTTAGTTTAGTATTCTGCCATGGTGGTGCAGTGGTTAGCATTGCCACCTTGCAGCAAGAGGTTCTCTGGTTCAATCCTCAGCTGGGGTGCCTTCTGTGCAGAGTCTGCATGTCCTCCCTGTGGTTGTGTGGGTTTCCTTCGGGTGCTCTGGCTTCCTCCCACATCCCAAAGACATGCTGCAGGTGGATTGGACACTCTAAATTGGCCCTAGGTGTGTGTGTGTGTGTGTGTGTGTGTGTGTGTGTGTGTGTGTGTGTGTGTGCGTGTGTGTGTGTGTGTGTGTATGTGTGTGTGTGTGTGTGTGTGCGTGTGTGTGCGTGTGTGTGTGTGTGTGTGTGTGTGTGTGTGTGTGTGTGTGCCTTCTGTGGAAGGTTGGGTGCCGGGCTGGCAACTCGACACTGTAAAACTCCACCGCCAATCATGAGCAGACAGATGATCTGCTGTGGCAACCCCTAAATGAGAAAAGCCGAAAGAAGAAGAAGACTCAGAGGTCACTGCATCTTATAGAAAGAGTGATCAATGTAGCACCAAGTCATATTTTGCCCTTTCTCTGGGGTGCTGTAGACTCAGAACTCAGAATTCAGAGGTCATAAACTGATATACTATCTTCAGAAACAAATTGTTCTGATATAGATCATCCAGCAGAATACAAGTAAATATCACCTCAAACAATTATGTCCAGGCAGGTGCGATATGAACAAGCTCATTCCAAGCAACTTACTGTAAGCCAAAAAAAAAAGTGTGTGTGTGTGTGTGTGTGTGTGTGTGTGTGTGTGTGTGTGTGTGTGTGTGTGCTTGTGTGTGTGTGTGTGTGTGTGTGTGTGTGTGTGTACTAAGAGTATTAATGGTACAACTGTTACGGACACTTGAAGGTTCAATATTGAACAGGTAAGTATAAAATGGAGTATATGTTACATCATCACTTCAGCTGGTAGAAAATATGATAAGATAGTTTTTTTTTTTGTGTGATTAAATAGTTTAGACTTGCTGCAAAGTGAATACTATGCAATGAGATAGGTGAGTGGCATACAACATGCTAAGATATTTGTTGTGACATAACAAGTACTGCACTGGACATTTGTTGTTTGCGTGAAAAGGGTCAATGCAATGAAATTAAGTACATGAATTGCAACATGTGCAGTGGATACCAGCACTGTAAACATTTCTTTATGAGCATGACGGTTCATCTACTCTAGTTGCAAAGGCTAAAACAATAATACAGAAGTGAAACTTTCATGAAGCCAAGAAAGTAAATTAGAAAACATACAAGGTGCGAATTATTTATAGTTGATTCTCTTCTACATTGTATCTATATTTGGATACTGAGGCAAGCAAAGTCTTACAAGCAGAGAGCCTTAATGATTCGTTAATTAAAAAGACAATATGACATTGTGATAGCTATGCTGTTGTTTGACTGAGAGGGATGACAAGGATGGCTCTGTGTCTAACCCTCCTGCTATTTAGATGAATGAAAGCAAAACGACTTCATATTTCTGCTGGCATATACATTACAATAGATTTTAAACATCAGTCCAGTATCCTGTGGCATATATTAGATTACAACAATAAATCTTTCAAACTAAAATACATTTTAAGCACAGGAATGTCATCTGTCACAGTTAATAAATGCTCTGGAATTCCCTGTAGTTACCCTCATAATGCCAAGCAAAACTTTTAAAGATATGAAAACTTCAGAGATTAACAAATGAACTTAAAATTTAATTAGAATGACTTATTATTCCACAAAAGGTTGTGGAAAATGTCAGAAATATGACACCTGATGTAAGAAGAGAATAACAAATATGTAACACTCTGCAAAAAGAAAACATAAGAAAACTATAAGCACTTCATCTGATACAATGGTGGTGAATCTATGAGGAAATGGCTTGTAACTTCATCGCAGAAGCTAGTGACATCTGAATTGGAATTTTACCTATTGCATCACACAAACACATTCTCCAAACAGAGAAGTAAATATGATGCTAAATTTACTCAGAATTATGTTGAGTGTTTTCAGATAACATAAACAAAAATTGTAAAGACAACTTAAGAGACAAGTTGAGATGTTCCAAATACCATTACTTAACACAGAAGTGTAGCTAGGGTGGGGTGAAGGGGGCAGCTGCCCTAGGTGCAGAAATGGTCAGAGGAGCGATCATCGGATCTCAAATAGTGTTCATTGTATTACTGGCATTCATGACAGTATTGCATTTGTGGTCAGAAATGAAGTGCTGTAGTGTTCCATATGTGGCATAAGTTAAAAAGACAAAAGTGCATATTGGACCACCCCCCCGGGCATTGACTGCTTCTGTTGGCTGTACCCTAACAGAATCTTAGTTATCCTAACAATATCAGACAATCATTGAAGAAGGATCCAGATGGGACTCCAAAATAAAAGGTGTGCAAGATAGTACTGCCTGATTATCCCACAATGTTTCAAGATCTGCAGAGAGCTGGCATGATAATTGTTGCCATTTTTAATAAGTCATGAGTGCGTGTTAAGGCACTTGAAGACTACAAGATGACAAAAAGTTCATGCTTACTTTGTTTTAATTTGTTTTCCATTTTTTTTTTATTTTTAAACCACCCAAAGGTAAGTCTTCCATGTGCAAATACCTGTTTTAAAGGGTGATCTCGAAACACTGTATACTTAAGTGACCGGCTAAGGGTCATTCGCTAAAAAAGTCAAGACAGAATGGATTAAATATGGGAATATAAGAATTAATTAACAGAAACACGTGATCCTCATGGGATCCCCAGTGTAAGAGGTGGCTGCAAAAAGCTATTGCAACTGATTTCAATTTAATCTTCACTGAAGGGCAAATGATGGAATCAGTGAAAGATAGAATTATGGTAATCTGACTGCTAGTGACCAATATAATATGCAGACACACACACACACACACACACACACACACATTTATATATATATATATATATATATATATATATATATATATATATATATATATATACATGGATACATACATGTATAAAGTTTATGTGTGTGGTGTGTGTGCATGTGTGTGTGTGTGTGTGTGTGTGTGTCCATACACATACTGTGAAGGCTGTCAGCCCAGCTAGATAAAATTTTGCAAATAATCCTATGTCATTTGTAAATATTAATTTGATCCACAGGTTTTACAAATGTAAGGTAACTATATGTTATGATTAAACTATATATTATGTGCTGAGCTTCAAAAATGTAACCATAGTGCTCTCTGCTGAAGAAGAGGAGAAATATATATGGACTATATGCCTGTGAAAATGTATGTTTTCATAGTAGAAGTTGGGGCATACAGAGTTAACTTACAAACACTGAGAAAATAAGTAAAAAGTTTTATGATTTGTTATAAAGTTGATTTATCTCAGCTAAGAGACAGGATGTCTAGGCTCTATTGTCTGGAAATAGAGGTAATTAGAGGTTTCCAAGGTAATTGTTTTATGACTTCCAGTTTCAGGCAAGTTTCTAAGAGATAAGTGTCAGCTTCTAAGAGATAAGTATTTTTCATAGAGACATTTTAAATTCTGTTGGTATCTGTTTAGCCTGGGACTAGATGTAGGTGTCAAACAGTGATATCATCTAGCTAACCCAGCAGTAATGTGTATTATTAATTTAAGAACTATCTCAGAGAGAAAGTCTGTGCATTTTGTTCTGGACCTGTAAACATCTCTTCAGCACTTTTCACCTATATCTGCCTGGCTCTGTAAGTAAGACATTTAGGGCATAGTATCTCTTAGAGTTAGATAGGAATATAGTAAGAGTAGTCTACATGTTTTCTGTATTTATGTGAGACTGTTCTGCAATGTTGTTTTAAAATATTTCCTGTGATTCTGAACTCTATTGTCACTGTGTTGAGTTAATGAGTATTGTGTTGTACTTTTATTATTAAATATATTTAAACCTTTTTATTGTGGCTGGTTTTGTTTAGAGATATTTAAGGGTTACCTATTACATCCTCGAAGACGCACTTACCTGAATACATAAATGTCGACACGTCTTCATCGAACCACATAAACATCGGTCGTCCTGAAGCACAAAATCCCAAATGTCAAATCGTCATGGTTGGCCCTTCCATGGTATAGCTCGTAAGGTAAGTGTTTGCGATAGTTATGGACCTTAGCGTTAGGGTGCAGGTTAAGGTAAGTGCATAGATGGTAATGTATGTGAGATTTAGTGTAGGGTTAGATGTAGGGTTTTGTTACGTGTATGTGCGTGGATTATTTATTTTGTTTGGGTATAGCTTGTTAAGGTAAGTGTACGATAGTTACGGACCTTAGGGTTAGGGTGTGGGTTAAGGTAAGTGCGTAGATGGTGGTATATGCAAGATTTAGTGTAGGGTTAGAAGTAGGGTTTAGTTTATGGTTAGAAGTATGGTTTTGGTTAGTGTATGTATGTGTTTAGTTTGTTTGGGTAGGTAGTATGTAGCGGGTGGTGGGGTGGGACAACTATGACGATTCACGCTTTTGAATTTCATGGTTTAGGGCGTTCAGTGTATTTGCAGTTCATGGAATATGTCAGTGTTTATGTATTCGGTTATTAGGGCTTTTGAGCTTTCAATATAGACCCATATTTAAGCTCTTAGGTTACTTGCATATGTATTTGGTGATACTGTATAGGCCACTTCTAAATATCCTTAAAAGTTCTGGTCACACTTACTATTTGGATAGCAGTAACATTACACAGTAGAATTGGGTACCCTTTGGTAAGGGCCTTTATTAGTAGCTGATAACTAAGAGTGGTTGGTGTCAGTGATTTATACTTTATAGTCTGGGCAGAAGGGGGCATAGCTAGTGAACCTGTGCCAGCCTTCCCCAGGAGTGCCCGTGTGTTTGTATATAAACCAAATTGCAAAGTGTGTGTGTGTGTGTGTGTGTGTGTGTGTGTGTGTGTTCACCCTACCACTAACTTCAGACATAATTTGCTGAATAGTGGTAGTATTATGGGAAGTTTTTTTCGTAAGGTAAGGTGTAGAATTGGAGTTAGGAGCAAGGTTAGGGTTGGCATGCACTAGTAAAGTGGACAAGGGACATGCTCCTGCTCACTTTACAAACACATTCTTACCCTACCACTGCCCTTGCGTCTAACCTAAGCCCTACTCTTAAACTTAGAAATACCCTTCTAATAACACTGCCACTGTACCAGATATCGAGGACACAAAACATGCACAATATCACACACACGCTCACACACACACACACACACCCACACCCACACACACACACACACACACACACACACACCCACACACACACACACACACACACACACACACACACACACACACACACACACACACATCTATATCCTAATGTAACTCTTACTTTAACCCCACCATAAACACTTACATGTTTCTGCAGTCTATCCTCTTACCTAACCCTAATCCATACACAGTCACTCTCATTCATGCACACACACACACACACACACACACACACACACACACACACACACACACACACACACACACACACACACACACACACACACACACACACTCACATCTATATCCTAATGTAACTCTTACTTTAACCCCAACATAAACACTCACATGTTTCTGCAGTCTATCCTCTTACCTAACCCTAATCCACACACAGTCTCTCTCATTCATGCACACAGACACACACACACACACACACACACACACACACACACACACACACACACACACACACACACACACCACAGACAGTCTTACTCCTCTTTTACTGATTGTTGCTCTTACTTAATAAATCTTGTGCATTTTACAAAATAAACATTTAGCTAAGTCTCTTCCACTATGAGTGGATGAAAGTGAATGCACTGAGGATCAGAATACCTGGATTATATTCACTGAAAACATCTTGCCAAAAAATATATTTTTAAGTATTTTTAAAGGGGAGCAACCCCCCACTCCCCCAAACTTATGTATACCAACTCTGAGGTTGCACTTAAAAAGTGGGAAATTCCCCCAAGGAGAATTTCTTCTGGCACAACTCGCTAAAAGTGATTTCCTATGGAGAAACTCCAACTGTTGTTGAGTTGAAGCTCTGGCAGTCATAGTTTGAGAGTTCAAGCTTCATCCACCAGTAGGGTAATGAGTTAAATTGACACACATGGCAAATGTTAACTCAGATGATCATTCAACCAAATGCTATCTGGACAATTTTCAGGACTGCCCAAGACTTAAAAGAATATAAAAGTAATACAATGAAAAGTTTTAATGGCACCTAGGTGTAAAATAAGGTAGAACAAAACATATTCTCAAGATTTAATAATCAAATATAAGTAATCATACTATTGTACAATACTTACAAAGGTGCATTGGACAGATATTAAGTATTTTGTAAGAGATGTGGCTACTAGAGATTTGCTTTCATTCACTGTGCTATTACTTAAAAAAATGTCATTGTATGTCCAACTTATTTGTTTCTCAACCAACACAAAAATATAACCTGCAGATGTTTCTGCAGATAGGGTTGGAAAGAAAAACATGACACAGAGATGGTATTGTGTGAGCTCATAATGTAAGCTTGCACAGCTTTGTGGGTGGGGGTTGGTAGTGCAGACTTGCATGTAGGTTTTGTGAATCTGGTCTCACATAATGGTAATTATGAATGATTTTAGTTTTGGGATATGAGTATTTTAATTAGGGATGTTTTGCTTAGATTTCTTATCACTCATTCTTTACAGAAATTGTGGCTGAAATTTTGCTTACTGCAGTCACTCTGTCAGTCAGGATCTGCTTAATTTTTTTGTTTTTAGAAACTATGTAGTAAGTCAGTATAAATGCAATAGTCTGTGAAAAGATAATTGGGCAAATGGAAGTGGTAGATTCCATGCAATTACAACAAGTGTCAGCTAAGCTTTTCTTAAGGCATATTCTGGTTATATATTTATTTTCCTGTTGTGGTATAAATGCAATGAACGCAATGTTCTTTTTGCAGGCAATGATGCTATGCACAGATTATGGCAATGCTGACTGGTTATTCTACGTTGTCCTTTTATGATGACATCATATTAACTTTGCTGCCTTAACATTCATTGCAAAATACTAACATTACTCTAAAGGATTACAGTGCTCCTAGCTTTTGTTAATGTTTTAACGTGTACATGACGAGCATTCTGTAATGACAGGAGACTGACCAAATAACTAGCATAACTCTAAAGGTTTATAGTGCTCCTAGCTTTTATTAATGCTTTAAAATATACATGATTTGCATTCTTTAATGACAGGAAACTTACCAAATGTGGTATAATATTTTACTGTTTGCATTTTTTAGTGGTTCTTAGTAATGGAAGCACAGTAAATGTATATTCCTTACATCAGCTGCTATCAGCCAGGATTTCACTTGTTTAAAAACTTCATTATCTTGCTGTATTTAGCATCTTGCATCCTGGGTTTATATGATTAGTTTTATAGATGTGCATAGAGAGAAGTAGAATCCCAACCATACAGTGACGTGTTATAAAAAATGAAGGAATTGTAATAGAAAAGTAAAAGTCAATTTTTGCTGTCCATAAATGTGCATTCTAGTTGACACTATAGCAAATGCTTAATAAAACAAGATACATTTTTGTTTTCTCTGGTAAGTATAATCTCATTAAAGAACTCGTACAACTTAATGTGCATATGAACATGTCTGGAAACCTTGAATTAAAGTGTATTTGCATTCTATTTCAACTTGTGTTTCTTATCACCCAGTTTCTAATAGTGTTGCCATTCATACCTCTCAACCTCTTAGAGCAAGAAATCCAGATAAAGCCATAATTAATGGGGGGACAAAGGACCAAAAATAGGGAAAGATTTTTAATACTGCTCTTAGAAATTTAGAAAGTTGATAGAATAATAGATTTTACATTAGCATGAATTTTTTGAAGAGCATGAAGTTTGAAACTCAAATGTCTGCCATTTTCTGACTTCAATCTGCAATGACATGTCAATGATTTGCCAGTAAACCAAAATTTTATGAGGAAAAGATCAAAAATATGAGACAAAAATCTGGACATTCTGGAAAAATTTGGACAGTTGAGAGGTATGTTGCCATTTCTTTCAGTGCTTAGTGTCAGGCAAGTCTGATAATGTGTCACAGACTTAACCTTATAAGTAAATCAACTACTGAGACGTTCATTTGAGTTTAATACATTAGTCTGATTAAACCAGTGTACATGAAAACCATACAGTTATCGCCCTGGACATCCTAATAAATATGTAAAAACAAGCAATCAATTTGATAAGTTTTATTTTTTGAAAATAGAGAACTGTAAAATAAAAAATACAGGGCAGTTTTCATCATTCTGTTTCTGCCTAACAACACCATGAAGAGTTATTATTATGCATAATATATTCAGCAAAAAAATAGTCCAAATCTAGAGAACAAATGCATCTTTAGGAAACTTTTATATTTTTTGTCTCATTGAATTATAAAAATATTGTTTAAGTGTTTGCATTGACTTGTCAAACATTTTCATTAATAACACTTATACTATATTTTAAATGCATGCTGCTGTACTCTATCATTGTTTTGTTTAATAGGTAAGACTAACAGTCAGAACCTGATCTGCAGTGGCAGGCTTGCATGTTCTGCAGCATGCATGACATTAACCTTTGCCCGTTAATGTTTAGTCTGCTAGTTTCTGGATGCTGACTTTATCTAAAAATGTATTTTTGTGTGAAGGAACGCATCTCTGTTTACAAGGTACTTCTGTGTTGGCAACATGGCATAACAAATTGCAATCTCTAACCAGAAAATTAAGTTTCAGGACTTGAAAATGTTTCATCTTTGCTCTCAAAATTCCTGAAACTGCAATCAATATCATGATGCAGGCATAACATTTAAAAGTTTTTCTTTTACTCGTTTACTAGTCAGGTAAACCCACAATGCAACAGTGTTTTTAGGGATTGTCTGAAAACATTGTCAGATTAAGGTAGCTGTTCAGAGGCATGCACTTTACAAATGGAGACTGGGGGAATCAAACCCAGAACTACAGGATAAAGTGTGTTAGCAGCTATTTGTCTTATTTCCTTAAAACCAAATATATGCATACTATAAATCAGATTGGCTATGTTTGTAGCACCAAATTATAGAAATGCTAAATGATGTAAATAGAAGCAAATTCTGGTGCTGAGTTTAGTGCACATCACTAGCTACGCATATGACAATTTAGGCTAGAGCTCTTCTCCTGTGTTTTCAGTCTTTTTCTTGGCTTGTCTGCACTCAGCATTTCAAGTGCCAACAGTTCTATAGGGAGCCAAGCTGGGTGGTGAAGCAAAAAACAGGAATAATTATGGTGTTGAAGATGAATACAGTCTATACCATGTATTGCACCCAAAACAACCAAATTGGTAATAGAGGGAATAAACTCAACTGATAATGCTTCCATTTCATTTTTTGGACATATCTTGCAAAGAAAAACATCATTAGCAAAATGCACCATGCTTGATAAGGTTGAAGGTCATTGTAAAACAGGAACACCAGCAATGCAGTGGGTTGATACAATAACTACAGCAGTCGATGCCTTTTTATCAGTGTTTAGTTTTCTGACTGAGGACAACACAATTCAGGATAATTATCCAAAGGACACCATAAGTGGACATCATGTCTGACAGTTAAGGCAAAGGATTAAGGCTATGAGCTGTTAACATGTTGTTCTGTGTAATCTAGGGATTGATTCCCTCAGCCACCATTTTTCTGCTCTGCCTCTGATCAAGTCACTTAACCATATACTGCTTTGGGGTAAATGGAAAATTGGGCTTGTCTCCTGGAGTGTTTGCCTAGTAAATACCTATGAACCTATCAACTTGACAGCAATTGACAACAACAGATGTGTCTACATTCATGGGACAGATTTGGATTTGTCAGCTATGACTTGTAATACTTAAAACAAACAAGCACCAGTGATAGATTTACATCCCAAAGACTATGTGATAAGCTTCTCATCTTTGTAAACAAAGCCGTCCCTCAGTCTCTTCAAAAAGAATTTGCATAACTGGATAGGGGACTGTAAACTCACTCCTGGGGTACTGCCCATGTCTCTTATGGACAGAGGCAGTCTTCAAAATGACTCAGGACCCCAAAACTCAAAGACCCACTACCCTGGTACCACCCTGACCTTTATCTGGGGAAATGAGATATAATACTGTCATACCTTGGGTGTTATTGGCTAGGGTTGTAAAGGCTCTTGTGCCATTAGCCTAGTAGAAGAGGAAGGTAATGGAAAAAATAAATAAAGAAAAAGAATCCTGGGAACAAAACTTTGGACAATGTCATCATTTTTCAGAGGATTTTTTTTTGTAAATAGATGAGAAAATACAAGAGCAAAAAAATATTTTAAGAGGTGGTTGTTTGTATGGTAATTTGTAATAGCAACTAATGATAAATGTTTTCCAGTGAGACCCCTAGATATCTTTTAAGACTGATTATTGAATTACCAGGAAATGTCATACTAACAATATTTGTAGTTACAGAACTCATTTATAAGAGTAATGCTAGATTTACAATGGGCAAACTGACTGTTCGATCTGTATGCATGTTTTGCGACATTAATATGCTTATGTTGTACAATTAACAAATAAATAATAAAAATATTTAGAATGTTGGGCTCTGTCATGTGGAAAACATAACTTACAATAGACTGTTTTTATATATAAAGTCAATAAAGATGTTCTCATTTATCTTGCTCCTGTGTCATTGGTGGTAGGGTAGTTGAGTTCATTCATCAACAATGTTGCTCTGCCAGCTCCGTGTCATACAGGGATCAACTCCTGACTATGAGTCTTCAGTCCGGGGTTTGATTCATAGTGTGGGAGCTGGAAGAGCGGTCAGGAGAATGAAAAGGGTGACAATGCTACACTTACTGGATACTAAGGGTGCAATACTCCATGCTAGAATCTCTGAAAGAGACTCAAGATCACATGGATGTGTTTGCTTGTAGGGTGGGCAAAGCTTTCTGAGGGGTTTTGTCACTTATGGAAGTAGGTGACACACCCTTAATATGGCCCTTTGCACGCCAAACACTTGGACGTCAATGGGTATGCACACTGGGTATGTGCATAATAGAAATGCCCTGATAGCTGCCTAAATGATGATTGTATTATGACACATTCTCACTTGATTAGAGAATGATTATGTAGAGCTACAGTTAAACCCAATAATAATTAGTACAGGTAATCTAAGATCAATAACACCCTATTAAATATATGGTAGTGTGGTCTAAGTGCAGATAATCTAAAGCATTTATGAGTTATGACAACCATAACTTATCTCAGATATGAACTGATTTTTAAATTAATTTGACACATGCTCTCCATCTGTTTTTGTGTCTGCAGTTATGGTATGCATAACAGTCTTCAGATGACCCTATATTTTGACATTTATGCCAAGATTCATTTGTAATACAGATAATGATGCTGTCAATATTGTTTAGCAAGAAATCTGAACATAAGACACTAAATTTATTTCACAGATGTTTAGTATTATAAAGAAATATATTATCAGCTCTTGCATTAATTATGTTACATCTACTGATAAATGTTGAATGGACAGAATGTATAGAACAAATCTTTTAAGAACACTCCATCAAATGTTAATTCCAAAATGAGAAAAATTAAGGGGTTGCAATTTCATTAACAGAAATTATAGTTCTTTCAGTCAAGTTTCCACCTTACTTATTCCCTGCTCTTCTTAGATGATCACTGTATAAACAAGAAACAAGTGTCAGAAATTTGAAAAATGAACAAAATATATTGATTTTGTAGAACTACAACCTTTTAGGGCTGATGATATAAAATCTCAATTCAGTGAAGTGGCAATGCAAGTTACACAGGTGTGACAGTAAGCAGAACTAAGCTTTTCTCGGTAATGATGCATGAGATGAGAAAAATAATGTAAATGGCCATACATTGTGAAAAATTGTGAACATATGGTACAGACTCTCAAATTAGTTAGTACAAGTTCTGTACCTCAGTAGTAAAATAGTGTTTTTTTTAGGTGTTAAAGCAAACAGAGCCCCTCAATGGTAAATACATAACATATATATTAATAGTTCTTGCTTCCAGAAAATTAAGACAGCTATTCTGAAATGTTACTGACTTCTTTAACTACTTGCAAATTTGGAGTAAAATACACAATAACTGTTGCAGTCATTTGACACAGTAAAAATTTAATATGTAAGCTGCACAACCATGTTTGTAGCAAAGAAAACTGTCATTTGCATACAGCTGTCTTTACAGGTATTACACAGACCTCATAATAGCCAACTGGTGACATTCACAACACAGTCAGACCACTACATACACACCCTGGACAGGCCCTCAACATCATGCAGTGCAGCCCTTTCCACTTAATGTTACTACCTATATACACCTCTGTGATATGTGAGTAGTGTTAGTAGGTGATGGGCCTTCAAGCAGCACACACTGCACCCATGGACACATAATTGCTGTTCACCTGTATAGCACAGTGGCAACTCCTACAGAACATACTTCTCAATTTTTCGCCTGGATGAACTTTAGGGGTCTGGGGTGCAGGTTTCAAACCTGTAGCTGTGTAGCGACAGAGTGGTTCAATTCCACCGTTCGAGCGTACTCTTTTTAAAAATGAATCATAAAAACATGCTTTCATATTTTGAACCATTAAAGCAAAAAGTAGGTTTGTTGCACTTCATCTTTGCAGCATTCTTTGACAGATTAGTATTTACTCTCTTTGAACCATTTGAAAGGTGCAGCAAGTTGATATGTATCTTATGCTACAATTTATTCTTTGCATTTCTACTGTATGTGCTATTTATTCATCTTATGCTTTGGCCAACTCTCATTCCATTTCTGTTTTGCAGTGGTTCTGGATATTCAGATTCAGATCTTTGAGCATGGGTTTCAGTCTTGTATAACTCTATCAAGAAAAATTTTAAAAGAGAAAAGGGGCACAGGAAAACACAGGGGCACAGGAAAATAATTTTCTTGGGTGGCGAAGAGGCGAAAGCCAGGGTACCTTTTTGACTAGGCTTGTATAGGACCTAGGGTTGATAGTCTAGTATCTACCTATGAACTGTGCAGAGTGTCATTGAATGTCTGCATGTGTGGCTCATATTTCTGGCCTGTTCATCATAAATCCTGTGTTTGTCTGTCATATTACTGGGACGATATGAGGATTAGTGTCACTAATTAATGACATATTTTGAGTTTCACACTTTAAAACCTGCAGTACTTTTATGGTACAACAGAATTGGTTACACTAACAATCTTCTAAGCTTACAGTGGATATAATAAGTGTAGACACCCATGTTAACATGCCAGGTTTGTCTGATATATAACATGAGACTACAGAAATCATGTGATAACATTTCCCACCTTTAATGTGACCTATAACCTGTGCAATCCAATTGAAGAACAAACACATTGGTTAGGGCTAACATATAGAAGTTGAAATGCGTACACAAGGCTGGTTGCATGACTGTGTACACCCTTAAACTAATAGTTTGTTAAAGTACCTTTTGTATTTCATAACAGCAGTCAGTCCTCTTGGGAAGGTGTGTATTAGCATTGCACATCTCGACTTAGCAATATCTGTACACTCTGCCTTGCAGAAACCCTCCAACTCTGTCAGATTGCGAGGGCATCTCTTCTGCACAGGCCTCTTCAGGGCACGCCACAGATTTTCTATTGGATGTATGTGTGGACTGTGGCTGGGCCATTCCAAAACGTTAATTGTCTTCTGGTGAAGACATTCGTTTATGGATTTTGATGTATGGTATGGATCATTGGTGTGTGGAAAGGTGTAATCCTCTCCATCCACATTTTTCTAGCAGACACATGATGATTTTGAGCCAAAAGGGACTGGTATTTTGAACTGTTCCTAATCCCCTCCACCTTGGCTAAAAGCCCACTTCCAGCTTATGAACAGCAACCCCAAAGCAGGACACTGCCATCACCATGCTTCTCCATGGGGGTGGTGTTCTTTTGGTGATGCAGAGTGTTGTTATTGTGCCAAACAAACCTTTCGGTATTGTGGCCAAAAAGTGCAACCTTGGTCTCATTACACCATAACATATTTCCCTACATGATTTTGGGAGACCTGATGTATTTTTCTTGAGAAATTCACCAGACCAGGATGTTGTTCTGTGTGTCAGAAGGCTTCCATCTTCTAAACCTACCCCATAGGGCAGACATGTGGTGAATATGGGAGATTGTTGTCACATGTAGTGTACAACCAGTACTTGCCAGAGATTCCTGCAATTCCTGTAGTGTTGCTGTAGGATTCCTGGCAGCCTCCCTGATCAGTATGGGTCTTGTCTTTTCCACACATTTGGAGGGATGTCCAGTTCTTTGCAATGACACTGTTGCCCCATATTTCCACCACCATTTGATGACTGTCTTCACTGTGTTCCATGGTATATGAAATGCTCTGGAAATGTGTGTGTACCCTTCTCTGGGCTGATACCTTTCACAAATGAGATCCTTTTGCTGCTTCATGAGCTGTATGTGAACTATGGCTGTTGCTGTAGCAGGCAACTGAGTGCATTTAGGATAATCCTGGTAGGACAGCTGACTGTTATTTGCTGTTAATCAAAGAGTTTCTGTAATTGATGGCAAGGGGTGTGTACCCAAGAACACGTAACGCTGTAATAATACTGAAAGCTGCTTCAACACAGTATTAGCTTCAGCTTGTGCACACGTATACATCTAGCTTCTTGTAAGTTTTTTGTGTACCATAATTGTTTGTTTTACAATTGAATTGTACAGGTTCTAGGTGAAATGAAAGGTTGGAAGGGATCAGAAATGTTTTATTGTGCTCTCAGTTTTGTATATCACAAATACCTGGCATTCTAACAGGTGTGTGTACACCATTTATATGCACCGTATAACACTAATTTATAAAATATGTCCCTATTTTTGGGCCTTCGTCTTCCCATTTTGTCTGTCTTTGCCCAGATTTCTTGCAATGACAGGTTGTGAGGTATGCTACAGATATGTGACATCTCCTGTAAATAGCCCCCTGTGATGACCACTGTGATACAGTGCAGTTAATCCCACCACAAGTGAACATGCACATATTGTAAAATGGCTGAGAGTAACAGTTGTGTGCATGGTCACATGCATGACC
This sequence comes from Protopterus annectens, assembly GCF_019279795.1. Classification (NCBI taxonomy): domain Eukaryota; kingdom Metazoa; phylum Chordata; order Ceratodontiformes; family Protopteridae; genus Protopterus; species Protopterus annectens. The sequence continues at coordinate 947,587,576 of NC_056745.1, read as the reverse complement.
TTAACATGCCTGGGGTACTGGTGAGCCACAACAACAAAATCCCATACTCACCGGCTTCAGGCTGCTATCCCACATCCAGACCAGAGGGACCTATGTAGTTGTGGGGGAGAGGTATTGTCAGCAGACTCCCATTTGGCATTGGTACAAGATGAATGATATGTTTCTGCACAGGTACAGTACAAGCTATGATAGTACACAATTTGCTGTCCCTCACCATAGATGTGCACTTGTGTGCATTACTAAACCCCACTTACAAATGCAGTTTGAACTGACATATGCATCTAGATACTCTATAGAAGACAGCATGACTGCTACATGATTAAATTGATGTGCAATGTGACCTTACCTGGACGCTCCTTGGCTGTTGACTGGGTGTCACCCACCTCCACGACTTGTGTTTCATGTGTTGGCTGTTGTGTTGGGGCTGCCCCAAGGTTGGCAAGGAACACCTCTGTTGCTGTAAATGGGGCCTGTGTGGCTGAACCCCCACCTGTAGCAGTACGGTCCCTGGCCAATACAGCAGCCCTTTGCTGGGCATGATGTATCAGGTCAGTTGCCCGATGCCTGACCTGATCGTATGTGCAGCCATGGTGGTCTAAGGTTTTAACTCTATGGACAAGGTCATCCAACAGTGCAGTCCGCTTCTGCAGATTTTGTCAGCTATGGCTGAACAGCACTGCATGGTGTGGGATTATTGCATCAGTGATATCTGCATTCTCATTTGCAGTATATGCCGGCTGAGGCTGCGTGCCACCTGGAAGACATAAACAGGGAAACAGATCACAGGACCTCAGACATTGCCCAGAGTTATTTACAGAGCCAGCACATCAATATTGCCTATCATTAGCCACCACTTACAACCACATTATACCCCTGTCATCTATCAGCACAGTATGAACCTGTGTTGCACTCCTGGTCTTAATGTGTCATGTTCCCCCGGTGAGGGCCAGTACATTGCATAAACCACCATTCATTATTCACATTTGTGTAGAGGGATGACAGTGGCTGCCTTTCTTGCAGATGGGATGTCAACGGTGCTCAGGCTTTGCTTGCATACAGTGTGTAATGGAGCTGGAAGCATATGCCTGAGTTCATGTAGGATGCAGACAGGAATGTTATCAGGTCCCATGGAGACTTGCTTTTGTTGACTTTGATGAGGCAGTATGCACCTGCTCCATGATGATGAGGGGACGGGTGCAGGTGCTGTACATATCCACCTATACTGATGGTGAGCCAGAGGGTGATGTTTGCCCTAACCCTGTCTGCAGCAGGTTGGCTATAGCTATGGTGTGTGTATGTGGTGTGGTTGACCACCATTACAGGGTGTGTTGTGTTGTTGCCTCTGAGATTGCAGACATATGTGGAGACTGCCTTGTGATTTCCCTTGGTGGATGTGTCCAATTTGTCCTTGTAGTTAGCCTTACAGTAATCCATTTGTGACCTTATATGCTTGTTCAGACAAAGGTTGACTTACTGCCAAGTTGGTGCCTGCTCCTACTTTGCCCTGTACAGCCAATATAGCGACCGATTATGTGGTTTGTTTATTGCTGCTGTCCAGCAAAGGGGATTACTCTACTTTGGTGGAGACAGGTTTAATAAGTAAGGTATTGCTGAGTCCATACAGCTATGTAGGTGGTCATACAGCTGTTTGTAGTAGGCATGGACACAAGGTCATAATGCAGTTGGACACCTCTCCAATTTCAACCTGATAATCATGCTTATTTTAGTATCCATGTCTGTGTCAGGGCAATGCAACAACCAGTAGCTATAGAAATCTAGCTCTGTTGGATGCACAGAAACTAAGATTACACATGTGTACATCATGTACAGCTTATTTACCTGACGTTTTGCATCCCATGTCTGTTGTTATGAGGCAGCCAGGTACACCTACTCATACATACATGCACACAGGTAATACCAGATATACATTTCTGTTCTTTGTCAGTATGGCACACTGTATTTATACTCTTGCTGCTCAGTCATTCCTGTCAACCTGCTACAGCAGGATATCTGGAGGATGCCACACATACATGGGGGGCGATGGGCCAATATTAGTGACACTTTCTTAATATTGCTGTAACACACTTAAGTCATTTGATAGCACAGCAGCCTTTGCATTCACAGACATACCCTGGAGGATGTCTGATGTTCATATGGCAGGAAGAGAGGAGAAAGGCTAGGAGTGTGGTAGTGAGGCTAGGAACTTTTAATGTTGGCAGTATGATTGGTATGGGGACAGAGCTAGCTGATATGATGTACAGAAGGAAGGTTGATATATTGTGTGTGCAAGAGACCAGATGGAAGGGGGGTAAGGCTAGTTGTATCAGAGTTGGGTCCAAATTGTTCTATCATGGTGTGAATGGGAGGAGAAATGGTGTAGGGGTTATCCTAAAGGAACAGTATGCCAAGAGTGTTTTTGGAGGTGAAAAGACTGTTGGATAGAGTGATGTTTATGAAGCTGGAAATTGATGGTGTAATGATGACTTTTGTTAGTGTATATGCTCCTCAAGTTGTGGGTGCGATGGATGAGACAGAAAAACTTTGGAGTGAGTTGGATGAAGTGGTGATGACTGTACCCAAGGGTGAGAGAGTGGTGATTGGAGCAGATTTCAATGGGTATGTTGGTGAAGGGAACAGAGGAGATGCGGAAGTGATGGGTAGGTATGGTATTAAGCAAAGGAATGCAGAAGGTGAGATGGTGGTGGAGTTTACAAAAAGAATGGACATGGTTGTGGTGAATATGTATTTTAACAAGACTGAAGGGCATAGGTTGACATACAAGAGTGGAGGAAGATGTACACAGGTGGATTATATCCTATGCAGGAGGGCCAGTTTGAAGATGATTGGAGACTGTGAAGTGGTGACAAGGGAAAGTGTAGCATGGAATGTTGGTCTGTGGGATGACATTGGTGATCAAGAAGAGGAAGAGAGGTGTGAGAGCAGCAACAAGGATCAAATGGTAGAAAGTGAAAAGGGGTGATTGTGAGGTTGAGTTCAGGAAAGAGTTAAGACAGGCAGTGGGTGGCAGTAACTACAGCAGAGCTAGTAAGGGAGATGACTAGAAAGGTGCTTGGTGTGACATCTGAACAGAGGAAGGAGGACAAGGAGACCTGGTGGTGGAATGAGGAAGTACAGGGGAGTATACAGAGAAAGAGGTTGATGAAGAAGTGGGATTGTCAGAGAGAGATGAAGAAAGTAGACAGGAGTATAAGGAGATGAGGTGCATGACAGAGAGATAGGTGGCAAAGGCTAAGGATGAGCCGTATGAAGGGTTGTATGAAAGGTTGGACAAAAAGTATAGAGAAAAGGAGAAAAGGACCTGTACCGATTTTCAAGACAGAGGGACAGAGCTAGGAAGGATGTGCAGCAGATAAGGGTGATAAACGATAATGAGGGAAACATACAAGCAAGGAGAGTGTGTTGGTCAGATGGAAAGAGTACATTGAGGGGGTGTTGAATGAAGAGAATGAGAGAGCGAGAGATTGGATGATGTGGGTATAGTGAATCCGAAAGTGCAATGGATTAGCAAGGAGGAAGTAAGGATAGCTATGAAGAAGATTAAGAATGGAAAGGCTGTTGGTCCAGGTGACATACCTGTGGAAGCATGGAGGTGTTTAGGAGTAATGGCAGTTGTGTTCTTAACCAGATTGTTTAATGAAATCTTGGAAAGTGAGAGGATATGTGAGGAGTGGAGAAAAAGTGCTTGGGTACCAATTATAAGAATAAGGGTGAAGTGCAGAGCTGTAGTAACTACAGAGTGATAACACTGTTTAGTCACAGCATGAAGTTATGGGAAAGAGTAGTGGAAGCTAGGTTAAGAAGGGAGGTGAGGATTAGTCATCAGCAGTATGGTTTCATGCCAGGAAAGAGCACTACAGATGCGATATTTGCTCTGAGAGTGTTGATGGAGTAGTACAGAGAAGGTCAGAAAGAGTTGCGCTGTGTCTTTGTGGACTTAGAGAAAGCATATGACAGGGTGCCTAGAGAGGAGTTGTGGTACTGTATGAGGAAGTCAGGAGTGGTGGAGGAATCTGTAAGAGTGCTAGAGAATATGTACAAGGGTAGTGTGACAGTGGTGAGTTTTGCGGTGGGAGTGACAATTGTATTTAAGGTGGAGGTGGGATTACATCAGGGATCAGCTCTAAGCCTTTTCTTATTTGCAGTGGTGATGGACAAGTTGACAGACAAGATCAGACAGGAGTCCCTGTTGACTGTGATGTTTGCAGACGACATTGTGATCTGTAGTGAGAGTAGGGAACAGGTTGAGAGTCCCTGGAGAGGTGCAGATATACTCTAGAGAGGGGAGGAATGAAGGTCAGCAGGACTAAAACAGAATATATGTGTGTGAATGGGAAGGAGGATAGAAGAATGGTGAGGATGCAGGGAGTAGAGTTTGCAAAGGTGGATGAGTTTAAATACTTGGGATCAGCAGTTCAGAGTAATGCCGAGTGTGGGGGAGAGGTGAAGAAGAGAGTACAGGCAGGATGGGGAGGATAGAGAAGAGTGTCAGGAGTGATTTGTGACAGACAAGTGCCATTAAGAATGAGAGGGAAAGTTTACAAGAGGGTAGTGAGACCAGTTATGTTATATGGGTTGGAGACAGTGGCATTGACAAAAAGGCAGGAGTCAGAGCTGGATGTGGCAGAGTTAAAGATGTTAAGATTTGCACTGGGTGTGGTGAGGGAGGACAGGGTTAGGAATATGTACGTTAGACAGTCGGCCCAGGATGGATGGTTTGGAGACAATGCCAGAGAGTAGTGTGATTATGTTGGTTTAGACGTGTTGAGGAGGGATGCTGAGTATATTGGGAAAAGGATGGTAAGGATGAAGCTGACATGTAAGAGAAAAAGAGAAAGGCCTAAAATAAGGTTATGGATGTGGTGATAGAGGACATGCAGGTGGTTGGTGTGACAGAGGAAGATGCAGACAGGAAGAAATGGAGACAGATAATCTGCTGTGGAGACTCCTAATGGGAACAGTTAAAAGAATGAGAAGAAAATGTTGTAATGTCAGTCTTCACAGGTTACCAAAGATTTGCCAGACATAACACAACTCTATAGGTAAATGACTACAAATATGAGGCACATGTATGGCATAACACTGGACAGTTGAATGGTATGAGCTCAGAATATCACATGCAGTTCAACACACACATCTGCTACAGTAGTTTACAATGCAAATACCCTGTATAGGTCTCTCACATTTTTGAGACAAACATGTATATCATAGTTGTATTCATAATTAACATATGGATATCTACAACATCCCAGTAGCTAGCCTAGCAGTGTCACAGTCAGTACTGTTCAACACACACTCCAGTAGTAGTCATATGTGAGCCATCCTTTCCTGGGGTGACTCAGGGGCCTGAGCTGTGATGTATGTCACTGCTGAAGAAGTCTGTACAATGTACTGACGAAAAGCGCTTTATTAAATTGTTTGTTACCGGCTGATACTTGTGCTTGATTTCACTTGCCTTAGCCATCTACTTCTGGATGTGTTATGTATGTCACTGCAGACAGACCCAGACGCTATGGCCATAGGTTCTGATTAGCAACATATCAGTACAGCAAGTCTTGTTGAGACATATTTTTTGAACTTCCTATTTCACATTATTACATACCATGTACTGCATTCCATTACATGCTTACTTTTTTCCCCCAGTATAGTTGGTTTGATTCGAATATGTGTTGTTTAGTTTGTCTGTCTGTCTGTCTGCCTTTCTCTCTCTCTTTCTCTCTGAGATGTAGGGCATACATCTGTTTTGCATAGGCAGCAGCTTGCATTTTGTAGGTAATGCTTATGAGCAGCTGATGGCCTGTGCACCAATTGGTATACCCCACTTGCTAATTACATTCAGAACAGCTGTGTTGTTATTCCTATAGCCAATGGCATGGCAACACACTCCTATAATTGAGTACTTCATGTGGGCATTACCACTTTTTGTGAGGAGGACTTCATGGAGGTGTGTGAACAACAGCAACACATAGGGTAGTTGGAAATACTTCTTACAATGAAAACTGTGGAGACAGCCCAACAAACTTGGGGAGAATGTTCCAGACATAGGGAGAGAATGTAAGTATTGCTGTTATACAGTTGAATTAATGCTAGTTTAACAGGGTTTGTGTGGACATGGCTTTTCTGCATGATTTTATGTCTGACAGTGTTATGTGGTTGACATAACTCTCAACTGTATGGCTATCTGCAGAATGGCCAGATTTTGGACTATCATGCTTGGTGCGTTCCTCAGACATTTTCTGTCTTGGAAAATCAGTACCATACTGTGGGGATTGCAGTCAGTAAATGCTATCATCCATTTGTGTTTCTGACTTCATATCCCTCTGAAAAGCTATGTTACAACAAACCCTGTTACACCAGCAACTGTCTCAGTTTATAACAACAATATTTCATATATGCCCCTGTTTTTGGGCCTCTGTCCCCCAAGTATGTCAGACTTTGTCTAGATGTCATGCAGTAAGAGTTTGATCTGTAGTGTATATCATTATTTAGTGCCTTCATTCCTGATACCATCCCAGTGATGCATCAGAATGCCAGAAATGTTATGTGTAAGAGGCCTTATATATGAGGACAAAGCCTGGACATTCTGTGAGACTCTGAACAGTTGAGAGGTCTATGTATTTCTGGTAATTGTTGACAGACTGTCAGGATTGTGTAGCAGTGTAGTGTGTAAATGTTATTTGGCCTGTGTAGTGAGGGAGTAGATGTATATGTTATGGCTCTTCTTCCATCTGACTGTGCATGCTGCTCCAATTTCTGGTGGTCTATCAGCTGTATATGTTTATAGGGGTAGACTGAGACATGTCCCATACCATGGTCAGGCATCATACTACACTGTGAATTGGGTCAGTATATGCAGGGGTAGTGTGTGAGTGGCAAACATGATGAGATGTTTTGGTTCACACAGTGCTTATACTCTACTGTTCATTTTTCTTACTGGTATGTCACTGTGACTGTGGTAAAATTGGTTGTGCATATGCACTTTCACACTGGTGTCTGTTTTTCAGCGCTGTTACATCCCTGTAGTGCCTGATATATTTGCAAATACATGTGTAATTCCCCATAGCAGATTTGGGTTAGTATTGGGTCAGTATGACTGTAGTTTGGACAGTGCTTGGTGACATACTTAGTAGCTGAGTGTACCTTCCCTAATGTGATGTTATGTCCAGATATTTGTAGGATGTACTGTTGCCTGGCCCCCATAAGTGTTGTGTATTTCTGACACATCAGTGGGATGATGTGAGGATTTAAGTCACTAACTAGTGAGAAGTAATTGAGTGTTGGACTTGTGCTATTTCAGTCAATATATGTTAGGACAGACAGGAGGGTGTTACTGCAGCAACTGTGTCAGCTTATCTACTACAGTATTTCAGATAGGTCCCTATTTTCATGCCCCCCCCCCCCATACTTTGTCAGGCTTGGTCCAGATTCATTGCACTAAGAGGTTCTTGGCATACCTCTTGACTGATCAGATTGTTTCAGAATATCCAGATTTATTGCTCATATTTCTGGTTTGTTCCACAGATTCATTAGTTTTATTTCCCTGGTAAATCACTGTGATGATATGAGGATTTCTGTCAGTAAATGATGACATACATTTCAGTTTCAAAACTTACATCCTTCAAAACATGTATGCTGAAAAAAACCCTTTCACTCTGGCAACATTCTACATTTATAAGAGCAATATTTACAATATGTCCCTAGTTTTGGCCAATTGTCCCCCCATTTTGACAGCCTTTGGCCAGATTTCTTGCACTTAGAGGTTGAGAGGTATGGTTCTGAGGTGTGACTCCACTACATGTTATGAGCATATATATATATATATATATATATATATATATATATATATATATATATATATATATATATATATATATATTTATATATGTGTGTGTGTATATATATTTTATATGTATATATTTTATATGTATATCTCTATATATGCATCTCCATACATATATAAATGTGTATATGTATAATATGTATATATATATATATATATATATATATATATATATATATATATATACAAAACCTGACTGATTTTACAGAATCTTTTCCCTACTGTTGAATGACTCTACTGCATGATATGTTTGAAAAAGCATTAGCAATCCCCACAGCTCAAATGGTGCAGTGGTGCATTGCTCTGAATATGGTGCACAGGGCACTGAATTTGAGAGTTGGCAGGGCTGATTAATTTGTTGCTAGGCAGAACAATGGCTGATGGAAGCAGAGTGGTTAAAGCAGTTTTAAGTGGCTTTCAGTGGGTTTGCATGGGTTTGCATGATGCTAAGCGATGAAAACACGTGGTTAACTGTAGAGATGCTTAATCTGTGTTGGCTACACTTAGCATCGGTCAAACTCACTTACTCCCGCCTACACATGTGTTAATTTCTTTAAAAGAAAAGAAAAAGGGGTGATAGGAATGTGGTGAAAAAGGGGCATGCAGAAGAAAAAACAATATGAAAGATAGCTAGGGATGTGCAGGACAAGTGTAGGGAAGGTCCATAGCTGTCAATTTCTTATACAGCAACAGGTGTGCATTTCCACAGAATGTGGAGGTGAATTTGGACTCTCAAACCCCAGAGAGATAGGTGAAGACAACAGAAATGTGTTATCAAACCAATTGGACCACATTACATGTGTCCAGTGGACACGTGTACAAAATGGACAGCTATGTATGGGGCGATATTTTTTTTTTGGGGACAGATGCCTTTTTCCTTTTTTTTGAGGTAAGAGTGGGATGTTGGGGAAGGATTGCAGGTACATCTGGGGAGGAAGGTTGTGTAGGGAGACAGACAAAACAGACAAGAAAGCAAACAGGGGCAATATATGACACATGAGGGGGTAAACACATTTGACATGGTGGGTGGTTGGGAATCCAAAGCCCATGAGCCCCCATATGGTTACGTGGGACTGAGATCTCCATCCATGGGCAGTCACCACTGTACCTTCACAGCACCAAAGGTGGCTGTGCTTGATGCTTGGGGTTGGACAGGCGGGAATGCCTGCCCCTCAAGGTGCACCAGGCATCCCTCGATCTGGAGCAGCTGCTCTCCAAACTCAGATCAAAGGGTGCTGTGTGCCAAACCCCCAACCTGACTGCAGGTGATAGCCTCCTGTCCATGCCCGCTCCCAGGGGGGACAGGCCCCATCCCCTGCAGTGGTTCCACCCAAAGGTGGTGAAGAACCAGCAGATGAGGAAGATCCAGGTTGGGTCCCAGACATGCTGGGGCCCAGTGCCACACCCAGATGATGTGGGACAGGTGGATCTACTGGGATCTGCCTTCTCAAATGTGCTATGGTGTTGAGGTTTTCCAAAATATGCTGGTTAGAGATGAACAACACATTTCAAGATTAGTTATAACAGCATGCATGGGTGTTCCAATTAACCCCATAAAACAGATTTGAAACAGTTGCATAGCAAACAGAACACATGCATAAATGAAACAACAGTATGCATAGTAACAGCATGCCAGTAACACTGATGGTAACAGGCCACCAACAATGGTATTTGAACAAGATATGTTAACATGCACCACATATTAACAATGATATAACACACGTCCTAGCATTAGGGTTGGAGCACAACATACCCGTAGTATATGAGTAACAATTACTGATGCAGATGAGGTGTAGGGGGAGAGACAGAAAATCTATTAACAACTGTTTATGCTTCTATTTTCAACAACGGTACTGCTCAGTACTCTATGGGCCTGCCCTCACTTTACATCTGCCTACTGTAGTACAAATGTACCTATTAAACTGTCAGCTTGGAATGGTATGAGGCAAACTGTGACAACTCTGGGTACATGACTAGAGGGGACTCGTACATGTCAGGGTTATATATCTGGCACAGGAGGGGTACCCTGAACTGCTGTTATGTGAGTGTGCTATTGGCACACATCAACTGGTTTCCTATCTGTGTCCAGGATTATTTGCAGCAGTGACCAATAGCCATGACAGCATGACACTTGAGAGACATGTATCGGAAACATACCTCTCAACCTCTTAGAGCATGACATCTGGACAAAGCCATGCATAAGAGTGGGACAAAGGCCCATAAATATGGACAGTTTTCAGATATTGCTCTTACAAACTTAGAAAGTTGATAAAATAACAGATTTTGCATTTGCATGGCTTTTCTGATACTTGTATGTCTATCATTATTTTCTAACTTCAGTCTATAATGGTTTGCCACTGATTTGCCATGACACCACTACTTTATATAAAACGGACCAAAAATGTGAGACAAATATCTAGGCATTCAGTGAATACCTGTACAGTTGAGAGGTATGATTCGGGAAGAGTGCATATTGTATGTACCTACCCTGTTGTCATTTGCAGGCATGAGGTGGGACAATTGAACAGTTGTACACAGTTTATTAGTATACCTTTCATACAGCTACTAGCAACATTTTCTTACCTGTAAAATGTGTGGGGAAATATCTGTTAACACTTCCTAACTGTTTTTACATTTATTCATGATTCCTTGTGTGTAGATATGCACACATTTTAGTACCACTCCCTGCATTCAAACCGTGTCTGGATGTGCAAAATTGACAGCAAAGCTATTTCTCATCACACTGAGCTACTGGTGAATTGCTGCTTTTTGTTTCAATGGTTTTTGCCTACTAGTTTCTTGGTTAGGCAGTCTGAACTTGTAATCCTGTGATGCTTGCATGACAGATAGTTATTGTACTGTCCATTACTCCTTTGGATTACTACAACCTGGAAAACAAAGGTTAACACAAGACAATGCTGCATGGTAAACACATTGATACTTTCCATATTACTATTCAGGGTTCAGTGCTTAGTGCAGTATATATTTTACATTTAATTTATATCTTGTTTTATAGCTACACCATCTACGGTTTCTCCTAACAGCTTGTTCACAGATGAACCTCAGTTAATGTATGCTGTCACAGCCATATTTGCTGTAAAGAACCTGTATACATTCTTTATATGTCTACAACAACATACCAGAATAAACACAACAGTTTTTAAGGGTGTTTATTGTACTTCATATTCACCAGTCATACTTTTTTATTTATTCAGTTCAAACAGTAACAGTATACCTACTAGCAGTAAGCAATGTACTCCTTCTTAGCTATTTTAACAATATACTGCAGAATAGATTTGTACTCAACAAACCTGTTGGTGCATCCTCAGCAGTCTGCCACGAATGGGCCTCCACATTGACAGCCCTCTCTGCTGCAGCTGTAAGGGAGAAAAACACACATTATGCATATCTGTCTATTACATTCTCAGGCTAGTATTTGCTATAAACTACTTGATAGTGATACTTACACACTACTGGAGCATTCCTGTCCCATCCATCTTAGATCCACTGGTCCAAGAGTGCCCCTTCCTACTCTTTAGGTTTCATAGTGATGCCGTACCTGCTCACCAGTCCAGGGAATGCCAGTAGCACTGGCTGAGGTTATGTGCAAAATGGTCCCAGGCCTCCACTTTGTATTGGGAGCCCTGGTACTGGCTCTGCAGCAGTATCTCCTAGTTAAAAACCATGAGGAGAAACTGCTGCAGGGCCAGTACCACTTTGTTTTAGGAGCCCTGGTACTGGCCCTGCAGCAGTCTCTCCTCATGGTTTTTAAATAGGAATCCAGCCATAACCCTGGATGCCCAGATGCTCCAGCATTGCACCCAAAAGCGCACTTCCTCTCCTATGTCAGCCATTGTATCTGCACAGATGGACTATAGCAGATTATGGCTATATTCCTGCCTGCACCATTTAAATAGTGTGATATTCCTGCCCTTTGCTGTCATTGGACCATTTTAAAAAGGTTAAGTTCTGCTAAGCAGTGCACAAATCTGCTAAGCCAGTTTTAACACTGCTTAAAGGAAAAGTTGTTGAGTAGTGTTTAACAGTGCACAAATCCACTTAGCTGAGCTACCTGCTGCTTAGCACTCACATCTTAGCAATGGTTACACCTGCTAAGCATAGCTGACCATTGCTAACCATTGCTCACTTTTAATTTTTTAAATATATCTGAAGTCTGGCTTCATTTATTAAGCATATATGATGTACTTTACATGACAATCCCTCTATGTGCTTTCCTTACATTGGCAAGGGCTGTGACTATACTGTATGAGACACTTGTGTGTACATGGGTGGTTTCACATGTTATATGCACTCACACTTACATTGTACACCAGCTACACTACCCTAGTTGACAAAAAACAGTTACTGCATAATTTAAGTTTAAAAAAAATAATTTTAACACTGCTTTCCCATATAAAAGCAGCTTGCCTGTTTTGGTACTCGAACCACGAATGCCTGCATGTAAAGCTGGGACTCTAACCATTACACTATCGCTGGTTGGCAAATTCATCTGTATATTTGTATTTATCTCCTATGGGATGTTTAAGCTATGGTAAGTGGAGGCCATAACACGCACACCTGCTTAGCTACACTTAAACATTCCTTAGTCTAGAAAAAAATATATAATATTATTATTATATTATTATGTTATATAGTGAGTATTGTGGTGTTCTGACAAGTCATTGAGGACTGCAATCAGGAAATAATGGCATGCATTTGTCTTTCAGGCTTCTATCTTTCAGAGATTCCTGCTAATACATATCCTGTTTTCTATCAGCTTTCTAAGTGTGAGGACAATATTTCAGATATGTCCATATTTTTAGTGTTTTGCCCCCCCCCCATTATTTCTGCCTTTGTCCACATAGACTACTGTCAGGGAATATTGGCATACATTTGCTTTCAGACTTCTATCCTTCAGTAATTCATGCTAATGCATGACTTGTTTTCTATGAATTTTCTCAGTTTGTGAGGGCAATATGTATGATGTGTCCCTTTTCATGGATTTATCCACCATTACCTGTGCTTTTGTACACATTTCCTGATTTAGCAGGTTGCGGAGGTATCATACAGCACTTTTACAATGCAGGGAGTGTGTCACAGAACTGGTCACACCACCCACATTACTTTCCTGCTGCCGTATGTATTTCAGTGTCCGTGGACACTGAAATGATAATTTATTTAATTTACTGGCATAATATTATAGAAATTCTCTAATATTATGCCAGATCATATTAGAAAGTGCCTTACAGCCCTTTCTGAGTGCAGGGGGCATGTTCAATGTCCGTGCACTTGTTGAACATGCCTCCTGCACTCGTTCATGGTTTGTGTCCATGTAGGTCAAACATCAGTGAGCCTTCATGAATATGCAAGGCGTGCTGCTGTGCTATACAGACACAAACCACTCTGTGCAAAAATAGTGCTTTTCCTGCATGGAGTTTATTGAATCCCAGGGATTATCACAGTCAGTGACAGACAGTGGCACAAATGTGACCATCATGATATGGTATACAACACAGCTACTGAAATTTATACAGAAACAAGGCAGTACATCATTGGTTTATGAAAATGACTTGTTATGCAGTCATGACTACATATAGCCACAACTAACAATGTACATGCTCAGCCATCATGTTGCCTATATCCCATTGAATGAAATCACACCTAGTACTATGTGATTTTCATCAGAGAGCATCTGTAATCCAGTCAGTGAACATGGAACTTACAGACAGCCTTGGAAGTCATTGATCTCTGCAAAAAATTGTCAGACATTATATGTTATTCTACAAAAACTATGTATATATGTTGATTCCATCCATATGTGTAGTTCACCAGGGTTGGTTTGTAATTAGTCATAGAAGATCATATGGAGAAAACCTCATTGGTAGTGATGAAAATTTACCCATATGCATGCATATTGTTGAAGTCTACCCCTATCCTTTATATAACAGACAGATTGTAATGCAGAGAATTTCAAACAACATATGCATAAAAACATGTTTCAGTTGTTTTACACAGCATATTGTGAACATAGGTATGTGACAATAGCACTGTATTCCACCTCAACAATGCAAGCAAGTGATGGCTTACCTTTAGAAATTAGCTCTAATTCAACTATATCCCAGAATGAGGTTAGCAAATTGCACACAGCTTTCAAGTACCATTTGCAGCATACATAATTAATGATGTTCATTAGCTTTAAGGTTCTCGAATCTCAGTACATTAACCAATAGCTCAGTGCAAGTGTATATTGCTCAATGCAACTACCCAATAGATATCAGTAAATGGAAATATCTGTAACACGTGCCATATGCCATCCAATAGTCTGCCACCATCCTATATGTGCCAACTTTAAAATGTAATAGTGATGCATAGTCTTATCTTACCATTGCGAACTGAGTGGGATCTCAATTAACATGTTTTAGAAAGTGTTTTAAAGAAGCCATTGAGAATTATACAGAGGATGTTGATTGAGAGAAGGTTTCCGTGAGTGCAGACCCTAAATTGGACAGATGAGGAGACAACACAGATGCTCATTGTCTATGCTGGACATGAGCAGAGGATGTGAGCATGCCCCAGGAACTTTGCAATGATCAAAACTTGGAACTGGATTGCAAAGGAGCACACTGGACAAACTGGAATATACTGGACTGGTGTACAGATCCACTTCTACTCTGATGACCTACATCAGAGGGATGCAGAGGATCTTCACTGGAGGGTTGCAGAGATCCAATGTCAGCCATCAGATGGCTACAATAAATTACATACTCCACATGTTAACATCTATAATATCATATATGAATATGTGTTTATGTGATGCATTGTGTTTCAAGTGTGTTCTATAGGTATCTGTATTCATAAAAGTAATTTACATGGAGGAAACTTTGTTCTACTCATTAAAGTTAACATTCATGTGTCAACACTTGCTGAGGTTATCCACAACTGTACTGGCCAGTGTAAACATGCAGGACTATCGATTACACCTGTATATTAATACAGACTTCAAACATACTAGTACTACTACTATTCCATAATATCTGGTTTTAAAACATCAAATGATTTGTAATGTCCATTAGCTCAAATAGTTAAGCAGTTTGTTAAAGTGACTTTTGTTTGCCTGTGTGTGGGTTCAAATTCCAGTGTAGTCTATTTTTGAAAAATTATCGTATGTTAATTAATTTAATATTGCATATCACATATGGAAGATCTTTATTTGTTTGGTAACTTATAACAGTACAGATGTTTACACATTAAGAATGGCCATGGAGTATTGATGCCTCTAGCACATAGACCATGGATGAATATGCATTTCACTGTTATCAGCAACACTTCTAGAAACATCATACAGTATACTTCTGTTATATGTGAGTGCTGGGAAACACATACATTAGTAAACTTTAAGGTTTAAAAGTCACAACAGTCTTTATAATCCATGCCTTCTTTCATCAGTTTAATGAATGAAAGTCCAGTGCGGGTCATTAGGGCTGAAATATGTGTGTCTTGTAAGTACAATTTAAGTACAAGACATGTGGATCTGTAATCCTTATACTGTCTTATGGCTATAAGTTCAGCACTGCATGTGGGGGCATTGACTGCCCTTATACCTAATTTACATGTGCAGGTTTGAATCCCATGCTTGCACACTAATTCTGTAATGGCTATTTACTTGTTTAAAGTACATACAAATGTTTTTGCTGGCTATAAAAGTTAAACTCAATGTGCTAACTCGATAGCCTTATACCATGGATAAATACACATTTCATTGTTATTCCATGCACTTTTACAACAAAAGCAATTTGAAGTCCATTATCTCAAATGGCCTGAACAACAGGCCAATCCAAATGTTGTCTGCCTATGTATGGGTTCAAATCTCACTGTAGCCTATTCTAGATGAAATTTTGGCAGTTACGCATTTATTATTGCACAACATATATGGAATATCTATAGCTGTTTGGTAAGTTATACATAAGAGATTTTATATATCTAGCATGGCTGTGGTATATTGACACCTATAGTGCTTCGGCCGCAGATGACTATGCTTATCTCCATTATCTGCAGAACTTCTAGAAACATCATAGAGTATACTTCTTTTAATAATGATGTATGTTTGATTGCTGGGTAGTACAGGCATACATATGATGCCTCTGCAGTTTACATTTTATAACAGTCTGTTATAACCCATTACTTCTTTTCATTGACTGACCTCATATCTACTTTATATGTGTAAGCTTGAATACCACAGTTGAGCAGTAATTTCTTTTATGTTATTTATGTTTCAAGGGCAGACAAAGGTTTTCTTGCAAACTATTACATTGGGAAACCTGAGCTGTTATAGCCGATGGGTATCACTGTAAGCAATGTGATGACATGCAGTCTTGATTGCATAGTTTTGTTGTTCAAATCCCACTGCCAACATTATGTATGTCATTGGCCAGACTGAATATTATTACAGGCATACCTGACTTGCAGGAAATGTTTTCTGAAAGGTAATGTTTTTGTTCCACTCTGTTATTCATGTATGTTAAAGATGTCACCAGTTTACTTCTCACAATGCATTTTGCATATATTACATACAATGTGATGTTAAATGTATATAACAGCTTATGTAGTGTACATGGCAGCACTTGTAATTTTAGTTTACTTCTCATGCCATATAAACGCACAACTTCATGTTTGGTTAAAATGTGTATGTGCATGTCCATACTAAAGGAAAAACACATGTACACTGACACGTATAGGTCATTCTGTGTGTACACATACATATGTATAAATTATATTCATGCATACATATATACAGGAAGATTGCAACATTGAGGTATCATTCATCATATTCATTTGTACACAATTTTACTGATTATATTGCTATACTACATTAAGTTCAGCATACAATAACTGTACACCTTTGTTGGTCTTTGTCCACATGGTTAGATATATCTTAGGTTCATATGTGTTTACTAGGCTAACAACCACAAGGGCCTTTTTAAGCCTAGCAATGCATCCCAAATCTCTGACAAGTTCTGATACCCTTGATAAGTGTAAGCAGGGGTTTGGGAGATGAACCATTTACAGGTTACCTGTGTCCCTTAGAGACATAGGTGCCAAACCAGGGATGAATTTCCAGTTTCCCATCCAATTGCACTTGAATTGGGTTAGGGAGGAACTCTGTTTCATATGGATGGGGAGCCTGTACCATAGACATGGTAGTCTCAGGGATACATACCTATATCTCCAGCAGAACCTATTTATGTCACAGGCAAGGTTTAAGTCTTTAGAATGGGTAATTCTGGTGTTGTTTGTTTTGTGGATATGCAGGAGGTCCATCAGAGTGGGGTCTAATAATGCCCTATATGCCAAGCATAGATCTCCCCTTAAAGCCTGTAGGAGACAGAATACAGGGATAGAACCTTGAGGCTATCTGCATAGGACATTTTGCTTAAGCCCTGTATTCTTTTAGTGAGGAACCTCTGTGGGCATTCCAGTTGTTGGATATGCCTCGTTAGATACATACCAAAGGGGGCACTGTATTCAATGATAGGTCTGATGAATGCCAAATACAATGGAACAATGACTTCCTTGGCCTTAGATGCCATATCTTTGTTTATAAGTTGTGCAATATAGAATGATTTCCTCACCACTGTAGACACATGATGGTCAAAGGCTAAATTACTATCTATGTGTGCCCCTAAGTCCCTGACTGCTGGGATGACTGTAAGGGGTGTGTCACCAATAAGATAGTTACAAGGGATGGATGACTTCCCAAAGGATACTGTTATGCATTTTTTGGCATCTAATTTTAGTCCATGATCCTGACACCAGTTGTTTGTCTGTGTCAGCCCCTCCTGGAAAACATTTGTATCAGTGTGAGATTCAATGACAGCTCCTAATTTGCAATCATATGCAAACTTAGTAAGCCAGAGATCACTGACATTGGCCTTGGCTTCTGAGAAGTAAATGCCAAAAAGGAGCTGTCCAAGGACTGATCACTGAGGCACTCCACTTGTGACTGCCCTCTTTGTAGAGGTGGACTCCCCAATTCTAACTTCTTGGGTCCTGTCTGTGAGACAGTTGGCTATCCACCTGGTGACATATGGGTTTTACCTAACCTCTTCAGTTTGTCAACAATGCCTGAGTGGGGTATTGTGTCAAATGCCTTGGCTCATCCATTGCTTTGGTGATCTTTCTCAAAGAAGTCCACCAGGTTGACTAGACATGATCTGCCCTTGACGAAACCAAACTGGGTTGGGTCCAGTGTCTGACAATTACTATATCTCTATTGATCATCTGCATAGTAATTCTTTCCATGGCTTTACATACAAGACTAGTGAGACTTATAGGTCTGTAGTTTCCAGGGTCTGTAGATAGCCCACCTTTGTGCAAAGGGATGACTGTTGCCTTTCTCCATTCATGAGAAATGAAACCTGTTTGGAGGCTACAGTTAAATAGTAATTCCAGAGGCCCTGATAGGTAATGTTTCATGCTATTTAGAAGGCATCCTGGGATATTGTCTGGGCCCATTGATGCAGTGTTCTTGGTCTTAGAGAGAGCATTAAAGACCTGTTCCCTAGTGATAGTAGGGGGAGTTATATCTGATGGTATTTCCTGAGGGAATGTTGAGGGGAGACGGGTAAACTGGAGCTGAATTTATCAGCCAAAAGGTTTGCTATGTCTTCTGGCTCAGTATATGTGGCTCCATTTACAATGGGCTCTGCACACAATTGTGTATCGCCTTTGAGGTTGGGGACATAGCTAAAGAATGCTTTGTGGTTGTCCTTGGCCTGGGAGGCCAAACATACCTCAAATTTGGCTTTGGTAGACTTTATTTTCCCTCTAAGTTGTTTGTTTAGTTTGATGAAAGTGCTTTTATCCTGCTGGGTGCTGCACCTCCTAATTTTTGCCATGATTTTTTCCTCCTGTTATACAGCATGTTGATTTCATGATTCCACCAGGATGGCTTATTTTCTGAGTTAGTTCTGTACTTCATGGTGAGTACAGCTGCCTCTGTGCAGCCATTAACATGCTTTTACAGGGTTTCTGTGAATAGTTCTGCATAGACAGCAGTGTTTTCAGGGTTTATGGGGGCTTGACATTTTGCCAGGTTCTCACTTAACAGCAGGAGGTTAGTCTTAGAATATTTCCTAAATATTCCAGGTTTAGTTGGGGGTTCAGGTTTTAATCTTACTTCAAAGGAGACCATTTTGTGGTCTGACCTTACCAGGGAAGGCATTAGAATAGCGGGTGTGCAGCACTCTCCCATATTAGTGAGGACCAGATCAAGTATGGTTGCACCCTTGGTTGCTTATTAACTATCTGGTCCAGGGAGTTTATGTTTACAAAATCCAGGAATCTATGTGCATGTACATTTGGTGTGGTATAGGATTCCCAGTAATAGCAGGGTAAGTAAAGTCACCCATGAATATGCTATTGGGTTGGATGGTTAGGGTTTCTAATATGTTTAAATACATGGTATGGGTTTCCTGGGTCATAGAGGGGGAACTGTAGCTTGCAAGGAAGTGGTATTGGATTTTGTCTATGGTGATTTGAACATGGAGCATCTCAAGTGCATTGTCCTGTTTGACTAGCCTTGGAGTGTATTTATTTTTGATGTAAATAGAGACACCACTGCCTTTAGTCCCTACCTATGAAGTAGCTGGCCTAAATGTGTGGATGGCATTATTACCTACCACTCTTGGTGTGCTCTCAGTGATTTTAAACCATGTCTCGGTGGCCGCACAGATGTCAGGATTCTTTTGGGTAAAGAAAACTTCTAAGGAGTGGAGTTTTTTGTTTAGACTCCTAGCATTGAGCAGTAATACCTTTAGATTTTCTTGGCTTTGATTTGCTATGTCTAAAGTACTTTCAGTTTGGCATTGCCTAAAAAGCACTATGGGGGAAGACAATGTTTTAGCTAATATTCGACAGCCTATAGCGGGGAGGTGCAGACCATCCCTGGCAAACCAGCATGGTTTGTTGATCATCTCCTTCCATGCTGATAAATATTGCACCCCCTTAGAATGACATCAGAAACTAAGTCAATTATTAAAGTCAATCATCTTTTGTTCATATTGTGGCATCATCCTTGGAGAAGGTAAAATGCTTCTCAACGCTAGGCTCATACTGGCCTGAGACACATATTCCGAGAACTCCATGATGTCTCTTTTCATATAGTCTAAGGAGGTACATCTCAGGTCATTTACACCCACATGGACTACCACTGAGTCATATTGGTAACTGTGGTCCAATGAGATGTAGCTCTATGTGTTGATGAGGGTGTTGTTTTGAAAGTGTGCATTTGGGACTGCTGAGGGTATTTGTTATGTATACTGTTACCGGCTTGGTGAATATGGTCATCCTGAGGCTATGTAGAAACTGCCTCATGTTTACTGACAACCCATAAATTGTCAAACAAACTGATATGGTATGTGAGAAATGGTCCATTTACCTGAGTGCCTGCATAATGTGGTGGATCCTAGCCTCTGATAACCAACTGACATTGACTTTCTCCTTACTCAGCCTGGTGAGGGGAACATCAGTGTGCCTCATGATGGAGTCCCCAATGACTAGAATGTTAGATTGTGTGGTGGCTTGCCTTATGGGCTTAGAGGTAGAGGCTAGCTTACATAGTAACAGTTTGGACAATTACATTCTGAACAAAAATATTCCCTATGTTGGTAAGTTTCATGAGAAAGTTCATATGTTCATACATAATTACCAGGCATGCAATCCTGGAAACCATTAAGGAGCCTAGCCCCTCTGACTCTCCCTCTGAACTTCCTTTTCCATCATATCTCTTGAGTGCCCCTCTTCTTCACCTTCACTCCACATCTTCTTTTCTATCACCCTATTTCTCTGGATGTGTGCATTACTTGTGTTCCCAACACATATCCCACGTCATTGTTAGCAACTGTTATCCATGATGAAATGGCCATGTTTGCCCTTCCCTTTACTTAATTTTTTTATTGGAAATTTTGCAGATTACATCATTTTCTGCAACTTATGATGAGTGTATTTATATATGCCTGTTTACATATTACGATGATAATCTGTAAGTGTTTGCGGATATCTCAGACACTCAGGTCATTGGACCTACTCATCCATCTCACATGAACTCTTTACCTCTAACCCAATCTGTTTCTTCAAACCAAAACTGCTCCCATCCCAATCCCCTCATATTCCCCTCTTAAATGTGTTACCAGAAAATCACTACTCTCACACATAGGTTTGCCACCTTCCTTCGTGGCTAAAACCGGAGTAAAGCCATGCCCCTCATGTCACCAGTAACCCTGCCCACCCCACCCCCTCTCCCACCCGCATCCCACCCATTTAACCCCGCCCACCCCACCCCCTCTCCCACCCGCATCCCACCCATTTTGTGACATCACAATGACATCACTCGGTGGGAACATCCTCTTTTTTCATTCCTGCTGCCTGCTTTCGGCTGATTTACTATGCTTTTCTGTAAAAAAGCATAGTAAATCAGCCGATTTACAAACTCCGATAGTCTGTTTCCTTTTTGAAACAGAATACTGGAGTTTGTGCAGTGTTTTCCGGACTACTGGAGAATCAATTTGATTTCCGGATAGTCCGGAAAAAAAACGGAGGGGTGGCAAGCGTACTCACACAACCCAAGCTACCCTTGCCCAACACACTGCCTCACTCTTCTACTCCACCACATCTCTCTCTCTCTCACTAGCCGGCGACATCCACCCCAACCCCGGACAAATCTCTAACATCAGTCTCATCAAATCCTCCACTTAACCCACAAACTCAAAGTCCATTCGCCTTACAACACTTAATGAACAAAGCCTAAAACCAAAATTCCTAACCTCCATGTCTGGCTCTCCTATAACCACCCCAACATTACCGTCATTTCTGAAACCTGGCTGAAAACCCATATAAAATATAGTGAAATCCTACCATCAGGTTTCCAAATCATTTGCAATGACAGAGCCCACAAAAAAGGAGGTGGAGTAGCAATATTCTACCCCACCTTCCATACCATAACTCCCTACTCCAATAAAATACCAGCCTTTGCCAATGCTGAAATTATAATAGGTTTACTAAAAATAAACAACCACAAGTCCATATGTATTGCTGCCCTCTATATTCCCCCTGGTGATAATATCAAAACTCTTGAAAACATCATGTCCTGGTTCTCCTCCAATATAAAAAATGAAACCTATATACTCTGTGATACCAACATCAACTGGAATACTATTAACTCTGAAGCCCAGTCCCACACAATCAACCTGTACAACTTCTCCCAACTAATACAATCTCCAACCAGACCAAATAAAGATGGCACCTCTGGTACCATCATTGACTGGATCCTAACTTCTCACCCTAACCTTATCACCAAAGCCGGAACATTACCTGTTCCTTTCAGCAATCACCTACCAGCCTTCACCGACCATCTCCCATCTCCACTGCATAAACAGCACCACTGCATCCAAACCCGCAACCTCTCCTCTTTCAACCCTCTAACTTTTTCCGAATGCTTAAAGCATATGACTGGTCCCCTCTAAAAACTCTTCCTCTAGATGATGCCATTTCCTACTTTAGCCACTCATTCCTAACCATTCTCAATTAGCAAGCCCCTCCTCAAACCAAATGCATCAAAACCAATCCCTGCCCATGGTTATCAAAAGATACTAAACTAACCTTGCACTAAAGGGACAAAAAATGGAAACAGTATCAAAAACATAAAAACTCTAACACCCTCCTTGAGTATAAGCAACTATGAAACTCTGCAAGAAAACTAATAATTAAAGACTACAAAGTCCACTATTCCAAACTCCAGACCTTGAACTCAACAAATCCCAAAAAATTCTGGGACTCCATCTCATCCATGCTGCATCCTGGCAACAAAGAAAACCCCTGCCAGACCCCAACCTCTCCAACCTTGAAACAGCCAGCCAGTTTAACTCATTCTTCATAGACTGCATAGCTAAACTATCAGCCTCCTTCCCACCCCCCCTCCTCCACCACCACCACCCCCTCCTGCCCCAGCCACCAGCCCAATCATCAACCTTCCTCCACATCCTTCTGCCTCAAGCCCATCCCCACAAGCACTATAAAAAGGTTTCTCCTCAAACTCAAACCCTGTTGCAATGCACCTTCCACCCACCTTCCCCAAACAATCTGTAGACAGTATTGCCTATCCCACCTCTATTCTTATAAATAGATCCATACAAGAATCATATGTCCCTTCTATATGGTGCCTTGCTTACATCATACCCCTCCACAAAGGTGGCAAAAATACTGATACCACCAACTTCAGGCCTATTGCCATCCTTTCCCCTCTTTCTAAAATACTAGAGAAAACAATGCAAGCACAACGCATGGCACATATAACACTAAAAATCTCCTCTCCCCTACCCAACATGGCTTCCACCCTGGCCACAGCACCATGACTGCCCTTCTTTCCTTTCTTGAAACCATAAACCTCGAACATGACTCAGGCAAGATTTAAGTTCAAATCCACACTATTCATAGATCTGTCAAAGGCCTTTGACACCATCTCACACACCCTACTTATATCCCAACTCTCCAACCTACACCTCTCTCCCACCACCATCACCTGGTTTTCAGCTACTTGTCCAACCACCAACAAGCTGTCCAATGGAAAACTTCAACCTCCCCCTTCCTTCCCACACCCACAGGTGTCCCACAAGGTTCTGTTCTTGGCCCTCTCCTCTTCAACCTATTCATTAATAACTTTCACCAATCCATCCCAGACTCATCTATCATCCAATATGCAGATGACTCAACAATCATCTGCTCAGCCTTTCCCCCTCTGAGCTCCTTGCAAAAACCCAACTAGCCTTCTCCAAAACAGAAACCTGGATGCAGTTTAACCATCTGGCACTAAATGCAAATAAAACCAAACTAATGTTTTTCCCCTACCAAAAACTCCATTGACAAATCCACATTCACCATGGAGAGCCAAAACAACACCCTGCTTGAAATTGTTCCCAACACCAAGCTTTTTGGCATCATTATTGATGAAGAACTAAAACTTGACACCCACTTCAACTTCACAATCAAGAAAATCCACCAAAAGTTAGGTCTCCTTTACAGGCACAATCACTTCCTAAGCCCCTCTACCCATCAAACTCTTGCATCCACCTTCCTACTCCACTCCCTTATGTATGGTGCCCCACTTTTCACCAATCTCCATCTTCGGTTCAAACTTGAATTCTGCTACCACAAGATCTCCAAATTTGCAACCAATTCAAAAAACTCATCCCACCACTGCCACTCCCTCCTCACCCTCAGCTGGCTTGAACTACACAACTACCTCAGTTACCTGCAACTCACCATTGCCCACAAGCTCATCTTTAAACCTGCCAACTGCCCAGCTCTCGCTACTTCCTTAAAAACTTACATTCCCCACCGCTCACTCAGATCCAAAAAACAAAATCTCCTTCAGGTCCTCAAGCCTGTATGACCTCCTGGCCATCTACTGCTGTCCCACTCCTTAGCTAAACAGTGGAACTATTTTCCCACACACCTGCACAACCTACCTAACGATACAATTTTCAAATCTCAGCTACTCTCTTATCTTTCTTCCAAATGTGAATGCCCTTGCTACGCTCCAACCTAACCCCCCCCTCATTCCATCTTGCACTGACTCATCCAACTACCTCTACTATTACTTCACCCCCACCCAAAACAATCCCTCCACTAATTTTCTAATATCTATTGTACTATACTCTCCAGTCTCAAATATACTATTACCCTCTCCATGCATAATATTTTCCTAACCTGATAATGGCTAGTAGCTATATATTTTGAAATGTTAAACCTACAATTGAGTTTATAACAAAAATATTCACTTTAATTTAATGTTGAAATTTCAGAATTGAATTATGTCTTTTCATTTTTGTAACTTTGTGACAAGCCAATTGCAAATATCATGGAGCTTATCTGTAAATGCTTAATTAGCTGTATAAGCTATGTCCTTTTGTAAGATGTGAAATGTAACTTGCAATTATTGTGGAGCTTTTCTCCCTGGGCCTTCACTGAAAACTGGCTCTTTTTGGTCCAGTGATAAATAAATATTTGTCACTTTTCAGACATAACTGCTGATGCACATTTGTCTTCATTTAGTACTTTCCAATTATTACTGAAAGGTCTGTTTACCTTCCATAAATGTGCATTGGTAGTGCACATACATGTATTACTTTATAAGTTTTCCTGGAATAAATATTTAACATGACTGATTGCGATTGCGATAACATCACTGGTTATGTCTGTCATGGGCATATTTGCTTATTAGTGGTTAGCTGCAAATATTGCACAGAACTCTTCAGATTGCATAATTGTGTTGAATGGATGTAGGAAAAAGTGAAGATGAAGAGTAATACTGAATTTTTTCCCTTGTTCAAGGTTTATGTTCATCCCATCATTAATTAGATCAATTCAATTATTTCTTTCACAATTATAGCAGTAACATCTGGACCAGTTATGATGCTTTGAAAGGAAGTGGGAAAACCTGAAGAGAAAGACAAAGTATGGAATAAAAGTGAAAAAAGTAATTTGGTTATTGAGAAGAGGTCATGGTAGTGATGACCTAATGTGTTTGTGGGCGGGGGAGGGGTTCCAGCGAGCAGCAGGAAGAGGCACCAGAGAACTCTTCACCTAGGTGAGCATTTCTTGTAAGGACGACCCTGAGGACAGTTTTATTAAAGTGCATATGAAGATGCATTTCTTAATTATCAGGTAGGTTATCTACAAAAAATAACTACTTCCTTGGCCTTTGTAGAGAATTAACTTTATAAATGAGAACTGCATATTTGAGATCAAGACTGATGCCCTTAAGAGAAATAGAAAAAATAGGGATCATTTTGATACAAGAGACAAAATGGGTCTAAGAAACCATATATTTTACAATATCTGGAATAGCATCAGTGATGCTGTAATTAAAGATTGTTTAAATGCCAATTTTCTTATCTATTTCATGGCTGATGCATTCAAGTGAGGGATAGGGAATTTGATTAATAGAAGTTTTACAGAGGAGTGAAAATCGAACTCACTAGAACAGAATGCATATATGCAAAGAGGAAAGATAGTTTTATCTGAAATGAGAAGCTTAAATATAAAATAATATATATAGCCAAGATTATCTGATCCTGTCACAATAACTGAAATACTGGAATTTCTCTTAATTAAAATACTTACCCATCCATTAGTTTGTATGCGCATCTGAAGAATAGTGTCTAATCATCTTTTTTTTCCTTAAAGCAGTCTATTGGTTAGAAGCCATATGAGATTGCCAAATTAAATCATTGTGAACATCAGTTTTGTATAACAAGTGATTCCTTGGCATAAAATTTAACATTCTACTTGTAAGGAGTGAAATAAGAGAGAGAGAGTAGCTAACCAAGTAAAGTAAATACAAGGTATGCTACTAAATTCAGTATCTGGCTAGCAACAACAACCAACTTTTAATATACTAAGAATTTAAATCCTCAGCTCTTAGCTCTACACGTCTAACCCTACCACAAAGTGTCTGAAGAATGTTGTATATGTAACAAGACTAAAGTGCAAAATGTACCTATATTAAAAATTAAATAAAATAACACACATAATTGTATAAAAAAAGAATGAATTTCCTGACAAAACTCACTATCAATCATTGCTGTAGCTATAGCCTAAATGCCATAATTGGAGAGAGAGAGAGAGAGATAGAGAGAGAGAGAGAGAGAGAGAGGAAGATATGTAAGCTATAGACTATATATATGGAAAAAGACTACCTTATAAAAATAGAAGCAATTCCTTATAGATAAAGTGCAACTGATGTATGCATCTATAATAGGATGACAGAATACAACATAAACCATTTAAAAAGTGACAGTGATTTTACCAAGAGTATTGATGAAAGCAATGAAACTAGCAAGGGTAAAAAGTAAACATGTAGTTATTATACCCGAAATAGGAGAGAGGATAGAAGATAACTCTCTATATAAGAAAAAGGCACTAAATCAGAGGTGAGCTTAGAGACGTGACAAAGTGGTAACACCTAAAATATGCAGTAATCTTCTAAATGCTATACTTCAATGGTTGTTGTTGTGTCTTTCGACTTTTCCTGGTTAGGGGTCTCCACAGCGGAACTCCGGTCCAATAATGATTGGTAGTTGATTTTTACATGCCGAGTTACCAGCCCTGATGCACAGCCTTCAACGAAGGTACGCCCATTCACGCATGTCTCCATGCAGAAAACACTCTCGCTGAGAATCGAACTGGATAACGTCTTACTGTGAGGCGACAACGCTACAGCAGCACCACCACTGTGGGTATACTTCAAAGGTAAAGAAGGAATTCTACAAGCTGAAGTATATAGCAAAGAAACTAGGCAGATGTAAGATTTTAATATAATTCAAAAGCCAAAAATATATTATGCAGCTATGTACTGAAGGTTAGAATAAAACATGGCAATGAAAATAAAATTATACACATGGGTTAGATATATAAAATTTAATAAACAAATGCTGACAATAACACATGAGGCAGTATAGCAGTCTCTTGTGGATGACAAAATAGTGGCAATTATATCCAAAGAAATGCCAACCATTTGTAAAAGAGAGAAAAAAAACTACATTTTGGAATATTGCTTAAGTCCCAGATAATAAGCAAAAGGAGGAAGGAGGCTGTGGTAAAAAAAGTAAAAAGCAAACCATTTTATGAACAAAAGAAAATTAAACTGAATGCCTAAATAAAGAATAAACAAGACAAGCAACTAGACTCATGCACATGGAACATAGTTTATCAAGAACAGACAACTGTTAAACCATGTCCCTATAAAAATCAGTGCGTAACCTATTTCATAATAATAATAATAACCAAACGTATATCAGCAGCTACCTATTTTAAATGCAGAATCTCCAACTCAAAAAAGAACAGCATATATAATGATGGAATCCTTTATTTGGCTGCATTAGAAAGGGAAAGCCCTGAACTGAGGAACTAAATTAAAGGGAAAATAGCAGTGGGAAAATGGTTCAATATCAAAAGCTTGAAAGCCAGAATGCTCAAAATTTACAAGATTGAGCTGAAATGCTCAGTCTTGTAAGCTCAGAAAAATAAATACACACAAAATACTTGTTTTTCAGGGTCCTCTGCTCCCCCAGACACTCTGCTACTTAAATATTCCAACCCTGAGATCGTATCACAGTGGAGATAGGATCAATACTCCAATCCCCACGGAGCAGTGATCCTGAGCAGTTCAGGTTCTAACAAAAAGAAACACTGTTTCACTTCTTTTTGCTGGTTCAAACTTATGAGATTCAAGCATTTGGGCTTGATCTTGTAAGTTTTGAGCATTTTTTTATTTTCAGTTTCTCAGGTGACACCAGAAAAAGCAGAAA
The DNA here is from genome assembly GCF_019279795.1 of Protopterus annectens. Taxonomy (NCBI): domain Eukaryota; kingdom Metazoa; phylum Chordata; order Ceratodontiformes; family Protopteridae; genus Protopterus; species Protopterus annectens. The sequence continues at coordinate 947,559,355 of NC_056745.1, read as the reverse complement.
AAGCAACACTATTTTGCTTTGAAATGGATAAAAAGCACCATTATGGCTTTAGAACTAAAGTTTGCATGCCAGATCAGAACAAAATGCAGGAGTAAAAAAAAGTGAATCGTGATATTTAATACGCCTTTATATACAATGATCAGCACTTGCAGTAGACCATTACATCAGTGCATGTATCAGACATTGCATCATTTAGACTGTGATCAAAAAAAAGAAGAAAGGAAAAGCAGAGATATTTAATCTGCAGAGACCTTTACAACTAAACAGATTCAATAGAAAATATTAAAATGCCCTTCAGGAACATCATGGTAATCTGCACAAAGGTATGGCAGGTACTTGTGAGCTGAACACAATGACAGAACGATAATTCATGATGCAGAAGCAACAATGTAATAAAATGAAACTGTAACAAAGTTATTTAAAAAGTGAAACACTACATCAGTCAGAGACCACCATCTAACTTTATATCCTCCTGAAGAAGGAGAAATTAGTGAAAAACTACACATTTGAACATTTGATAGTGCATTGCATCTGACAGGATAACACACTCAGAGGTAAAAAAGGAAAATAAAAGAAATGTACAGCATATTAAAAAAAAGTAATATGTGGAGCTTTCCTGCACCTGCACACAATTAAAACACAGTAATTATACAATGACCCCCCCCATTAATATTCCAAAACGTGCATGCTGATTGGTCAGCATGCACTTTGTAAATCAGACTTATGCTAATGGAAAAAGATCCGTTCGCCAGGACTTTTTCCATTAGTATGTCTTTTTTTTTTTTTTTTTTTGGACAGCAATGGAGAACGGAAGAGCTCCGTTGCTGTTATCTCGCTATGTTAAACAAGTTTAACATAGCAAGATATCTTAAAAAAAGCAGCGGAGATCTTCCTTTCTCCATTGCTTTTTTTAAAGCTTAACATAGCGTTTAACATAGTGAGACAGCTTTAAAAAAAGGAATGGGGAAAGGAAAATCTCTGTTGCTTTTTTTAAAGCTATCTTGCTATGTTAAACTCTTTTAACATAGCAAGACATGCTTTTAAAAGCAACAGAGACCTTCCTTTCTCCATTGCTTCCACACACAGTTCTGATGTACTGCGTAACCATATGCATGCGTAGTACATCAGAACTGCTGCAGAATACTGGACAGCTGCAGATGGGCAGCAAGAAGGCATTATACAATGCCATTATTTAACAAAAGTAAGTATTTTTTTCTTAAATAATGTCATTGTATAATAGCAATAACCCACTTCTGGGTGTGGGTAATGCTGGATTTACCCACAGTTGTCTTTGTTTGGCCATTCAGGCTTCAGCCTCGTGACCAAACCACACCATCCGTGGGTAAATCCAGAATTACCCACAACCAGGCGTGGGTTATTGCTTAAGTAACCGATGTCAAGGCAAGGAAGTTATTGATCCATTTTATAAATAAGACAGGGAAATAATTATGTGTTAACTGTATACAGAAATGAGAACCTAAAGACGTATGTAAATTATAACAACAAAATGAAAAGGCATTTCCAGGGCATATTATATACACCTGCAGCACTAAAAGCAACTTCATAAAGAGATCTGAAATGTACAATTTTAAAATCTTTAAGGAATAACCAGAATAAAGAATAATAATATATTCAGCACAAATTAAAAGGAAATTACTTAACAGAAAAAGCCAATATGTCCTTAATATCTCCAAGTTGATATTTTTGTCTATTCCAGAGGTTATCAGTTCAGCTGAAATTATATCTGGAAACAAATTATTTTCTTAATTTAAATATTACAATTCATTGAAAGCTTCTTCTTAATTAATGTTTACTCCAAATGGAAGTCTAGAGAAAATCTTAATTTGGAACTATTCCAGGTAAAACTGATGTTTTGGCCATCTTAAGCATCTTGACGGTATGCTGGAAGTTTAACTCTGATAGAACTCATTTGGGTGGGTTTGATGATGCATTGACACAGCGGGCATGATTAACACATTCTATCACCATGCTGTCTTCAGTAATAGGTTTTCCATCAAGTTAAGAAGAGGTTTCCCACACTGTTTAAATTAATGAAGAAGCCTCATATTCTTCAGACAGTCCTTGGTTTATGATGCATTATGATGCCTATTATTGCATCTACATAAACTTCTAAGTCAAGAGTTTTTGTTTCAGCAAGGAACTCTCAAATTTATTTGTATGAGGTTTAGTGGAAATAGTAGAAATCTTATCTTCACATTGGAAATTTCTCTTTTCTGTCTGTCAGTTCATTTAACAAGTTCCATGAAAGAACTGTAAATGTTCTCAAGCTGTGTAAATATTTTTCAATTGCAATATGACAAATTTTCTTAAAGTTCTGACAAAAGTTCTTCTTGGTCTTCCTCCTTTTGGATTTACTTATTTGTGGGTGTGGAGAGGGATTTATGTCAAAATAATGAATTACCATATTGTTGAGATGAAAAACAGTGAGAGGGAAACAATGAAAGTTTATATTCACAAACGTCTATATCATCGTAAATTTTCCCCTGGTAAGTAAACAATTGGCCAATAAAACTTAAAAAAAAACAAAAAAAAAACAAAACTGAAGCACTCCATACCCTCCCCCAACTAAATATACCAACTTTGAGATCATACTACAGTGGAGAAAAGAGCAAAGTTCCCCACACTGGCCAGCTGACTCCTTTCACGGTGAAAACATACGAAGATCTGGACATGCGTGAATGTAAACTTTCGTCATTTCTGTCTCGCTGTTTTGCAACTTGACGTTATGGCAATTCATTATTTTGACATAGATCTGTGGAGAGAGAGCAGAGAGCTTTGTTTTGGAAGTTTGAGAATACATGTGCTCACTCCATCTGATATCCATGCCAGGAATTTGTTTTCAACCAGTCAAGTGTAAATGCAAAAAGTTAACAAAAACACAATAAAACTGTAACTCCAAAGAGAATAAGTTTTAACAAAAACAGTTAAAAATACCAAGTAGCTATAAAATGTTATATGTGCTGGTAAAATTTTCCTTTAAATATTGACTCAAGGCAGCATCCTATTCAAGAGTTATTCTCTAGAGCGGGCAGAGAGAGCGCCTCACTCACTGGACACCATTTTGAAAGACCGGAGAGTGCATGGCATTGCTACTTAAGGACATTACTGGGTGGACATACAGCCAGCAGTAATGGCATGCTGGCTGCCATTCAAAAAGAATAAAATGCTGCTGATAACATGAGGTATAAACTTCTGATATGTGTTACATTCCCCAACGCACAGGAAATAAGAGATTAGGAACACAAATTTGCACCTTCATTATACTAGATTGATGGTAAAAGGAGACAATTAAGCCTATCTATTCTACCTTTTTAAGTGTCTTAATTTTCCACCTCCTTTCCATCCCTAACTTTCCACGTATCCTTTTTCCATCTGTCCCCTACCTTCTTGATTGTAGACTATCTTGGCTGGATGTAATTTCATATCTTTGGTTCTTTTTCCAGTTACTGTGGTGTGTGTGGCTACTGGTCTGCCTGGATTATCTGATGCTTTTTCTTTTCTTCTCACTGCAGCCTTACTAGGAATTCCCGGGATTTTTTATTAATTCTGTATCAATTCATTTGTTATACACTTGACTTGGATTCTGGGACCTTTACCCTGGCAGTGGCTAGCTGTTGTGCAAACAAGCTAGGAGAATATAACTATACATTAATACAGATATTCTTTTTAATAAGTCTGGCATGCAGCACTGGATATAAAAGACTTATTGAGACTACTGATCAGATATCATATTTCTTATCATCATAAGACGGACATATATTATTGTAACTGCTAGCATCTAAATATCAACTCCTAAGCTATGAACTGATTAACAAACAATAAACCATTTAAGTCAATACTAATTAACTATCAATGAAACTCAATAATTAATTAAAATCATGTTGGACTAACTAACCTCATTGATGTGAACATTCCTAACATTCCTAACATCACTAGTATGGAATGTTGCCATCATGTAATAAATATGCTTGCACTGTGTCAAAGTCGTCAAAGTCTTATTACCGTCTATCTCCTGGAACAGTGATGATATCTACTTTATGAGCTTACCGATCTAATTTACCCACCATAGCTTGTCCTCACCTATCTTTGTTTTTGGATACCCCCATAATGAGATCTCAAAATGACAGTGCCTCTCCCTGGTGTACACTTTATTAAAATGCTTAAAGCCTTAAAGGTGGTTGTCAATGTAAATCAGTTTGCCAAATGTTTGGGGGAGGGATCATGCAAACCAGCCTAAAGCACTGATTGAGTTGCTCCCCAGTAGCTCAGTCTCAATTTCTGCCCAAACAGATGTGGATAAGAAGGAATTTCCAATTTAGTGTTGCAAAATAAAGGCAACTGCCATCTTGTGCCTCCCTCCATGCTAGTAAGGAAGAGAACAGAGTTAGGAATCAATCCCCTTTTTCCTACTATATAAATTGTCTGATGAGCCTTTTATTTTTGAGAACCAGTAAAAACTAGAGAGAGTTGGACTATGTCTAAAATGTAATACAATTTTGGAAAAAAACATTATTTTAATCCTTGAAATTCCTCCCCACTAGTACAGCTGTAATTTCCATCAAGCATGTTACATCAAGCAATAAGAAGAGTTTAGATAGTTAGTGGATTTCTGTACAGCTTGGTACCTAGATACCCCAGTCTGCTGTACACCACTTAATAGGTGGCACCTAATTATCATTTGATAGAAGTAATGAAATCACATTAGTCTGGGACAATTCTGTCTTTTCTAGTGTCACTTTTAAATGAGAAACCACATAGAAATAGAACAGCATCGAAGAAGGACTGCATACCTAGGGCTACAAGGATATCACTCAGAGGGGCTTCAGAGAATATAAATCAATTATCCACAGATAGTAGGACTCTTAATTCCTTTCCCATCAGTTTACAACCATGTATGTCAAAGTATTTTCTAAGAGACAGAGCCAGGGTCTCTTGTACCAACAGAAATAACACAGGAAACAAATGGCAACTGAGTTGTGTCTCTGCATAAAAAGAAGGGCTGACACAATCAACCCCCTATGTATACCCTGGCAAAGGGGGAGGAATATGTAACTTTATCCTTGCAGTATAGTCTGATGGAATAACAGATCTTGTGGTGCTGCAGTAGCATTGTCGCCTCACAGTAAGATGCTGTCCGGTTCGATTCTCAGCTAGAGCGTCTTCTGTGTGGAGACATGCGTGAATGGGCATATCTTTGTTGAAGGTTGTTCATCAGGGCTGGTAACTCAGCATGTAAAAATTAACTACCAATCATTAGCAGACCGGAGTTCTGCTGTGGCGACCCCTAACTGGGAAAAGCCAAAAGAAACAACAACCATAAGTAGTTCCCTTGTATTTAATCAAATGCCTTTTTGAAGTCCACCAGTGTAACTACTGCTGGGTTAGGGAGAGTCCTTTCTACATGAAGGTGGAGAAGGATAAAAATGAAGGTTTTAAGCACCAGACCTTTCATTTATAAAGCCTGCTTGCTTTGGATATACCAATAAGGGAAGGGCCAGCACTTTTGCATACAACTTGGTGTCTGACTTTATTAGGGAAATTGTCCTGTAATTTCCTAACTTAAGGTGATCTTCCTGTGGCTATGGGATAATAACTATCTGGGATTCCCTCATGGATAATGATAAGGAGCCTCAGGTCATAATAGTGCTAAAAAGCTTTGTAAGGATTGTAGTCAGCTGTGTTTGCAACAACTTGTAGACCCCTGCATATGGGCCTGACACTTTACATTTCTTAGTGCCCATATGGGCTAACCTAACTCCTGTCACTGAAATACTGCATGGTAATTTGTCCTTGTTATTATCAGAGAGTCTTGAGGTCAATAGTTTCACAAGGTAGGTGTCTTAGCCTGGGGGGCAGTTCTGGTTTGCTTATCTCAGGACTCAAATATAAGGACTAGTATCACTAAAAGGCTCCATTAATTGCCTTAGGGTGCGATAGTATTTGATGATCATCTTTAATTATTCTTGGCCTTATTTTATCCTGTCTCCTTTTTAGCCTGAAAATTAGTAATTTACTAGGCTTATCAGCCATTGCTTATTCTTGCAAGGCATTCGCTTTTAACAAAGATGGAGGCTTTCTCCATCGTAGCCTTATTTAGAGTGGTCTTAGCATACTATACTGTTTCAGGTACATTTTATTTTTAAAGCCAGAAGAGTGACACTTAGCATAAAGTCTGGTCTTCAGTCTCCTCATATCTGATTTCTTTGCCTAGCCTCTCTAACAATAATGCCTTGGTTGGTGAGCAGATCTTTCACTTAAGGACTCCCACCAGACTAAGATTAGCATGAAGTGTAGTGGGTTGAGTTCCATATAATTATAAATTTCATGAAATATGAACTTCATCAGCTTGGGTTCCACTAGAACTAAGGAGTCTAACTTCCATACCTTGGCTGGAGGTGAGGTCTTACTCCCTAGGCTGAGGTCTGCCATCGTATACTGTACAAATTAAATATCCAGTTCTGGTCTTAGCAGATCTGGGAAAGATAGAAACTAATTTGTCTTACTACCTTGTCCACTATTACATGTAAGGTATCTAAACCCTTGATCCTTTGCAGGACACACTAAATATCAATTAACTCTATTCTTTGAATCTCATGACATGCCAACTCCCTCACTGTTATATGATACTCAGACTTAGGGTCTGACCTATCCAGTATGAGATCTACTACACAGATAAAATCTCACACATTATCAATGAGAATGTGTTACTTTTAAATTAGCTGACTGCTGCAAAGATATCTGAAAAAAAAGAGCTGTAGTGGGTCTATGAACTATACCAAGACAGTTTTACCAACATACATAGACATTAAAGCCAGCCCCTGCCCCACCTTTCCTATCAGAATTTTATTAACAGATATTGGTACCCCCTTTTAGAAGTGGGAAAGAGACTTACTATCTTCGCACCTCCAAGAAAGTATCCCAAACATCAACAGAGTCTATTCACAACTTTTAGCCCTTGCACAAATAGGACACCTTGGGAGGGTGGCCTAATGGTTAAGGTGTTTGCCTTACAAACGCAAGGTGGCGGGTTTGCGTCTCACAAGGGATAATTGGCCAGGCTTAAAATGGCTCACAAGAGCAGTTAGCTTAGTACTAATCGATGAACCTATAAGATGTAACTTCCATGTCTGCATGGCATTCCATTTTACTTTGGAATAAATACCTCTCAGATTTAAGGTTGAAAGATTAACATTTTAACAAATAATAATACAAAACAAATGAAGAACCCCACTGACGTATGTAGCCGCTGTTATCCAGATATGAGTGTAAACCATTTTACAGGTAAATTACCTGTTGTGATAACACCTGGTAGTGCTAGAGTCTGGGGCATGAGGCACTGCACATTCTCTTTATCTTTATACAGGCTTTTTGTTATCAATAGGGACAGCAAACAATTACCAAGCTACTACCTTCCTTGATAGCTTTTCTGGTCATTTATCCAGTTTGGGTAGACTGTTAGTACTACATGGACCCAATGCAGTTGTGCCCTCTCTGGATAATGGAAGTGCAGTAAATGTTCTCAAGTTAGAAGGCAACAGTCCAATGGGGTGGGGTAGCTATCAGCATCGGACTGTTTCTTCTTATCTTCAGGTCTAGACAAATCAGCTCTAGCAGAAGGAAAGTCCATTGACAAGCTAGGCATGCTTTCTGCAAGAAACTGCATTTGCAAGAAACTTAGAAGTTTTCTGATTCCAAGGTTTGGAAAACATGATTCTTCCTTTTCATGTAATCAGCAAGGTTACTAGGTATTAAATGTGAGAGGTGAGTATGTTTCTGTATCACACAGAACAGATCTGGTTAAAAGTTTTTCTGTGCTCTAATAAATATTGGAAGAAGTCTTTCACTAGTTTTACTTTTTAGCCAGTTAAAATAAATTCTCTTCTCTCACCAACCACTCTCAGCTAGAGCTCTTTTTTCTCAAAAGAGAATGACTACAAGTTAATATGCCTCATAGGGCCATTTGATTTAGAAGGCTGGCAAAGATGTCTGTGTACTCTTTCAATAAGAATATTATGTGGGAGTTTTAGGACCATTGCCAAATTCTCCTCTAGGTAGCCTGTGTGATTTTTCCTTCCATTCCCTGTGGAAAGCCCACCAAATGAAGGTTATTCCACTGTTGCTGTTTCTTCAGTTCATCAGATATGATTGTGAGGGATTCAGTCATCATGTTGTGGTATTCAATTATTAACTATATCTCTTGCAAACAGTAGAAAGTCCATCCTGACCATTAAATTCTGGACATCCTCTGCAATCTTAGGAAAAATACACTTAATCTCTGCAGTACCCATAAACATTTTATTAATTAACACTAGGAAGTCTACCTTCTGCTCCAGGCTTCTCAAGTCAACCATGAGGCTGCATACCCTCAGCAAACAGTTGCATATATGTTTTCCTAATTATTTTTTCTCCCCTTAACTGTCATTCTGGCAGCCTCCAAAGTGCCTCACATCCTTTGCTTGGTCTACTGGCACTCTAGTTCACTCTCTAGTCCAATGCCCAAATGGGGTATCACTGTCCAGCTGTTAATGGGGGGGGGGTTCTCTTATGACCTACCGTCCTCCTTCCCTTCCAGTTCCTGTGGTGAAGTCTGGTATGGGCATGCAGTAGGGACATGCTCAGTCATGCCCAAACCCTATTTTCTTATTTTGAGCATGCTCCCTGATAACAATGTCTTCAACTTCCACCTAGGATTGTCATCAGCGACATTAACAGAACCAGCCCCTCCCCTCCCCCAAGATGGTAATGCTCAATCCTTTCTGCTGCTCTGTCGGTTGTATGATTTGCAAATTGAACCCAGGTTGGCTGGACTGCAATCAAGGCTTTATCGCTCTATGAAACTGGAGTGGCCTATAGCTACATACACTTAAATACTTATCAAATGCTGACAACTTTCTTAAGGAACACATTCAGAATTAGTTTCATAACTTAGTAATTGGAGTTTGTTGAAAGCAGTGTTTAAAACAATACCCTAGTGTCTGTAGCTAATGCAAGTTACTTTTTAAGCTCCCTGGCACACTTCCCCTATTGTTTGTTTTAATCATTTAGATACTTCATCTCAGTATTATTTTACCATTTGTGCAGTTTAATTCATCACCTTTTTTTCTTACAGTGCTTTGGATATTATACTTCTGTACTTTCACTGTGCTTAGGATTATCATAGGTTCATAGGTAAGTACTAGGCTATCTGCTCAAGGGCATTTCTAAGCCTAACCAGAGTGTGTCGGCTTTCGCCACCCCATTGATTAATTAACTGATCCTCTGTCAAGCAGAGCCAATGAAGTGATCCCAGGGGTGTATTTTCTCTTATCCATCCACTCATCAAGGTTTCTCTTGAAGAGTGTTAGTGAGGGGCTCTGCCTGATGTAGTTAATTTTGTTCCAAAGCATGGGGAGTCTCTGTGACAGGAATCTATCCCTCAAGCATGTTCTATTTATTGTTGTGGCGAGGTTTAGCTCACTAGAGCGAGTTGCTCACAGTGACTTGGATTTCTTTAGGTGGAGCATGTCCATCAATTCTGAATTGGACATGGCTTTGTAAGTCAGGCAGAGATCACCTCTGAGTAAGCGATATGCCACTGAGTACAGCCAGAGTTTTTTCAGTCGAGCTGCATAGGACATATGTTTGAGGCCAGTAATCCTCTTGGTGAGGTACTTTTGTGGTCTTTCCAGCTGTTGGAAGTGTCTTGTGAGGTACATCCCAAATGGGGCATTGTACTCTATGATGGGTCTAATGAGTGACGAGTAGAGGGGTATTATAACCTCTTTATTTCTAGATGTAAACCCTTTAGTAATTAGATGGGCCACATAGAAGGATTTCCTAGCTACTTTGGCAATATGATTGTGAATCTTACCACCTCTGTCTTAAGTGAGGTGAAGTTTGCTTTAGAAAAGTGTTTTACTGTGGTTTCCTTAGTTGGGGGTGGTGGTGGGGTGTGGACATCTAGAGTGATTATTTTATGGTCTGATCTAACCAGTGACGGGTTGACCTCCGGTATGGAACACCTGTCTCCCATGTTGGTGAGGACCAGGTCCAATATGTTTTCACCTCTGGTAGGGGAGTTTACCAGCTGATCCAGGGCATTTGAGTTGATGAATTCCAGGAAGCACTGGGCCTGGGAGTTTGTACTCAAGTAGTTTTCACAGTGAATAGTAAGGTAATTGAAATCACCCAATATCAGGGTGGTTTGGTAGGACCTTCATATTTTCCAGTGTCTCCAGAAAGGTGGAGTGGTGGTCCTGGGTCATGGAGGGTGATCTGTAGCAGGCCACAATGTGCAATGCAGATTTGCCCGATGTTAGTTGCACATGGATGATCTCAGAGGTATCATGCTGCACCACTAACCTGGAGGTGTAGGTATCCTTGATGAATATGGATACACCCCCTCCTTTTGTGTTTCGGTCCGTGTTCTGTGGCCGAAACGTGTGGTATGAGTTGTAGCCCAGTAGTGCTGGGGTGGTCTCTGGAGCATTGAACCAGGTTTCAGTTACTGCACAGATGTCAATGTTCTCCATACTGAGGAGAGCTTCGAGCACATGCATTTTGAGATTTAAACTCCTGGTGTTGAGTAGCATAACCCTCAGTTTTTTCATTAATTGTGCTTTTACGGAGGTGGATTTGACTTTTGAACCTTGCCTAAAAAAGGCACTATGGGGGCAGCAAGGGCCTTGCCAGTATTTGAAAGCCTAGGGGTGACAGGTGCAAGCTGTCTCTTGCAAAGCAAAGTGGCTTGTCAAGCATGTCGTCCCAGGCGGACAGACACTGGATCACCTTTGAATGACACCAGAAGCTTAGCTAATTGTTGAAATTGATCATTTTTTCTTTATACTGAGGTATCATTCTTGGTGAGGGCAGAATGCTACTCAGGATCAGGGTCACACCAGCCTGGGCTACATGATCAGAGAGCTCTTCCATGTCTCTTTTCAAGTAGTCCAGGAAGGTACATCTCAGGTCATTCACACCAACATGAACAATGACAGAGTCATATTTGTACTTGTTCTGGAGTGACCTGAGTGCTTGTGTTATGTGGCGGATTCTAGCTCCCGACAGGCAGCCAACAGTAACCTGCTTGTCCAGCCTAGTGAGTGGGACGTCAGTGAGCCTGACTATAGAGTCACCTATTACTAGTGTGTTAGGTATGTTATTTCACCTTACGGGCTGTGATTGTGTGGCACACTGATTTTTTGTTTTATGTGTTGTCTGGTTTGTGAAGGGAGGTGCAGGTTGTTTGTTGTCTGCTTTGGAGGTCTCTGATGCTTTTGCAGGTTTTTATTTAGGGCCTCCAAGTATTATTTTGTGTATTTATGTGTATTTTTTGCCAGTGCTGTTATAGTAGGTCTGTGTGCGGCTGGAGGTGTGGTGCAAGTGTTAACCTTCTCCTCTTGACTGTCTGTTCTAGTCTTGGGTGGAGACAGCTTAGCTTCCAGTTTGGCTGTATAATTGCGTCTCTCACATATGTTAGTGTTTTATGGTAGGAGGAGAGGGCAGTTGTAACATTGCCTCAGGATACCCAGATTCACCAGCTGGACAGGAGAGTACACCTGAAATTGCTCTTTAGTCATGCCTGAATAGTAGGGTGAGCTGCTTAATTGTTTGGTTGGTGAGGGGTGAATAAAGAGCCTTGCCCTGCTGAGCAATCAGTGACAGGGTATATTAGTGCTTGCTATTAGGTCTTATCAAGTGCTTTTTGAGTGCTTAGGTTGAGAGTACAGCAGAACTGGTAAGGGAGTTGGCTAGAAAGGTGCTTGGTATGACATCTGAACTGAGGAAGGATGACAAGGAGACATGGTGGTGGAATGAGGAAGCACAGGAGAGTATACAGAGAAAGAGGTTGGCAAAGAAGAAGTGGGAATGTCTGAGAGATGAAGAAAGTAGACAGGAGTATAAAGGGATGAGGTGCATGACAAAGAGAGAGGTGGTGAAAGCTAAGGATAAGGCATATGAAGAGTTGTATGAAAGGCTGGACACTAAGGAGGGAGAAAAGGACCTGTACTGATTGGCTAGACAGAGGGACCGAGCTAGGAAAGATGTGCAGTAGGTAAAGGTGATAAAGGATAATGAGGGAAACATACTTACAAGCGAGGAGAGTGGGTTGAGCAGATGGAGAGAGTACTTTGAGGAGTTGATGAATGAAGTGAATGACAGGAAGAGAATGTTGGATGATGTGGGGATAGTGAATCATGAAGTACAATGGATTAGCAAGGAGGAAGTAAGGACAGCTATGAAGAAGATGAAGAATGGAAAGGCTGTTGGTCCAGATGACATACCTGTGGAAGCATGGAGGTGTTTAGGTGAAATGGCAGTGGAGTTTTTAACCAGATTGTTTAATGAAATCTTGGAAAGTGAGAGGATGCCTGAGGAATGGAGAAAAAGTGTTTTGGTACAGATTTTTAAGAATAAGGGTGATGTGCAGAGCTGAAGTAACTACAGAGGGATTAAATTGATCAGTCACAGCATGAAGTTATGGGAAAGAGTAGTGGAAGCTAGGTTAAGAAGGGACGTGATGATTAGTGATCAGCAGTATGGTTTTATGCCGGGAAAGAGCCCTACAGATGCAATGTTTGCTCTCAGAGTGTTGATAGAGAAGTACAGAGAATGCCAGAAGGAGTTGATTGTGTTTTTGTAGACTTAGAGAAAGCATATGACAGGGTGCCTAGAGGGGAGTTTTGGTATTGTATGAGGAAGTTGCGAGTGTCAGAGAAGTATGTAAGAATGGTACAGGATATGTATGAGGGTAGTGTGACAGTGGTGAGATCTGCGGTGGGAGTGACAGATGCATTTCAGGTGGAGGTGGGATTACATCAAGGATCAGCTCTGAGCCCTTTCTTATTTGCAGTGGTGATGGACGGGTTGACAGACGAGTTCAGACAGCAGTCCCCGTGGACTATGATGTTTGCAGATGACATTGTGATCTGTAGTGAGAGTAGGGAACAGGTGGAGGATACCCTGGAGAGATAGAGATATGCTCTAGAGAGAAGAGGAATGAAGGTCAGCAGGACTAAGACAGAATATATGTGTGTGAATGAGAGGGAGGATAGAGGAATGGTGAGGATACAAGGAGTAGAGGTGGTGAAGGTGGATGAGTTTAAATAATTGGGATCAATAGTTTAGAGTAATGGTGAGTGTGGAAGAGAGGTGAAGAAGAGAGTACAGGCAGGATAGAGTGGGTGGAGAAGAGTGTCAGGAGTGATTTGTGACAGATGAGTACCAGTAAGAGTGAAAGGGAAGGTCTATAAGAGGTTAGTGAGACCAGCTATGTTACATGGGTTGGAGATAGTGGCATTGACAAAAAGGCATGAGTTTGAGCTGGATGTAGCAGAGTTAAAGATGTTAAGATTTGCACTGGGTGTGACGAGGGTGGACAGGATTAGGAATAAGTATATTAGAGGGTCAGCCTAGGTTGGAAGGTTTGGAGACAAAGCCAGAGAGGCAAGATTATATTGGTTGGGACATGTGCTGAGGAGGGATGCTGAGTATATTGGGAAAAAGATGCTAAGGATGAAGCTACCAGGTAACAGGAAAAGAGGAAGGCCTAAGATAAGGTTTATGGATGTGGTGAGAGAGGACATGCAGGTGGTTGGTGTGACAGAGCAAGATGCAGAGTACAGGAAGAAATGGAAACAGATGATCCACTGTGGCGACCCCTAACAGGAACAGCCGAAAGAAGATGATGATGAGGTTGAGAGTTAGACTAGTTTCAGGGAAAAACTGAAGAGGACACTTAGTGGAGCCGGGAATAATTTAACCGTAGCTAACTGGCACTGTCCGGTGCACAAAACCATGCAAACTTGGTTTTTATAGTAGGGAAATGAAAGAGATAGAAATTAGCCCAAAATGGCCAATAAACTACTAACTTCTGGGCTGGAATCACTCCTCCAGAGACAGATATGTTGCTCAAAGCTTCTCTCTCTCACAGGTGAACAGAGAAGCTTCCTTCTATCCAAGTAAGGTATGGGCAACTTATAAACTAGTATCACAGCCCTGAATTCAGCACTAGCCTGAAAACTGGATATACTAGCTTAGAAAGGTGGGAAACAAGGAATGTATTTGTTTTTTCTTTTTGTTGTTTTTTTGAAAAGATAAGGCAAAAACAGTACAAAATGCACTTAAAACAGCTTTAAACAACTACAAATGATCAGAAAAGGCTATCGCACTTTTGTGTGTAGCCTACAACAGTTAAACAAATTATTTAAACAAAAAACTTTTTAAAAGGGCAGGCAGTCAAATAAGTACAATATGTGAAAAAAACAAGCTTTTAAATCACAGTAAATGCTGGAAAATCTGCATTTAAACGGAAAACAGGTAAGTACAGCAAGAAAGTACAGAAAACTGATACTTAATAACTCAAAAGTCTCTCTTTTAAGCTAGAAGGCTTGTATCAGTTTAAAGCTTTCTAGTGCTACCCAGTAGGTTAGTTACAGGAAAGATGGGAAACAAGCGCAGAAGTGGTCTTTTAAACCAGAAAGCTGAAAGAGATGGACAAACTGTCCAAATGGTCTATAAACTACAATTTCTGGGCCAAGAACCTCTCCTCTGGTGGTAGACAGGCTACCTAGTGGTTACCACTCCCACTGATAAGCTAGAAGGCTTTCTTCCAGCACAGAAAGGCTTGCGGGGCTTAGAAGCTTACCAACAGTCCTGGATACAGCAACTCTGTATCTGGACTAGGCTAGCTACAGGAAAGGTGGGGGAACAAGTACAAGTTGAAAGAGATGGAAAACTGCCCAAACAGCCAAATAAACTACAATTTCTTGGCCAAAACTCACTCTTCCCATAGAGGATAGGCTACCTAGTGCTTATCACTCCCATTGATAAGCTAGAAGGCTTCCCTCCAAGACAGAAAGGCTTGGGGGGCTCAGAAGCTTACTAACAATCCTGGATACAGTAACTTTGTAACCGGACTAGGCTAGTTATAGGAAAGGCGGGAAACAGGAGCAAGTGCGGCTTTCAAACCAGAAAGTTGAAAGAGATGGAAAAAACTGCTCAAATAGCCAATAACTACAATTTCTGGGCCAGGGACCACTCCTCTTCTGGTAGATAGGCTACCTGATGCCTACTACTCCTACTGATAAGCTAGAAGGCTTCCCTCCAACACGGAAAGGCTTGGGGAGCTCAGAAGCTTACAAAGAGTCCTGGATGCAGAAAGTCTGTACCTGGACTAGACTAGTAACAGGAAAGACAGGAAACAAGTGCAAACACAGGCTTTTAAATCAGAAGGTTGAAAGAGATGGAAAAGCTTCCCAAATGGCCAAAAACTATAATTTCTGGGCCAGAAACCACTCCTACTGTGGTAGATAGGTTATCTAGTGCTTACCACTCCCACTGATAAGCTAGAAGACTTCTCTCCAACACAGAAGGGCTTGGAGGGCTCAGAAGCTTACCAACAGTCCTGGATACAGCAAATCTGTACCAGGACTACAGTAGTTATAGGAAAGGCGGGGACCAAACGCAAAATAGGCTTTTAACCAGAAAGTAGAAAGAGATGGAAAAACTGCCCAAGCGGACAATGAACTACAATTTCAGAGCCAAAACCCACTCTTCCCATGGTAGATAGGCTATCTAGTGCTTATCACTCCCACTGATAAGCTAGAAGGCTTCTCTCCAACACAGAAAGGCTTGGGGGGCTCAGAAGCTTACCAACAGTCCTGGATACAGCAAGTCTGTATCTGGACTTGACAAGTTACAGGAAAGGCAGGAAACAAGCTTAGAATTTTTTTTTTGATACAGAAAAGCAGCTAAAACAGCAGTAAATACAATTCAAATTGCAGTGCAGGGCAGCACATCCGTGTGTGTAGCAACACTACTGCAAATACAGTTAAAATAAATGCAATTAAATTAACAAATGACTAAAAAACAAGTGCAGAAGGCAATAAATTAGAAGGCTACTTACAAGCAGAAATAAGTGCACAGTAAGAGCGACTGAACAGATAGCACGCAGAACAGCAACTAAGGCAGTTACAGTAAGAGCAGCTGAATAAAATATATATATATATATATATACATATATATATATATATATTTTTTTTTGTTTGTTTTTTTTGAGGGAGAGAACAGAGCAGGATTAAGAGGCTACAGAGGTTGTCCTTCCCAAATGCTCTCTTTGTACACAGTAGGAGTGCCGGAAATCAGAATATGATGTCACTGCACTCAGTTGAGTGAGCAAATGAGATGGGCCCAGAAGGAGTATCCAAATACAAATCTACAATTTCTGGGCGGGCAATTTCAAAGCCACCAACATTAACACCAAAACAAGAACAGGGAGGGTGGCTGAGGAACTAAGTGTAGAGAGACAGCCACAACTTCAGTTGAGTTAATATTCAGTGAAAAACACGAATAAATAAACACAGTACTATATGAAAAAGAGCAGATAAAAGTGTACTTAAATTCACTTATACGTCCAGTTGATTTCAGGTGGATGTTAGCCGGCCAAAGCTCTGAAATTAACAATCATTATTGTTATGAATCTTGCTTTACTTGATGATTTTTTCATACAGTGTGCATCATGGTGTTTATTATCCTTTATGCAAAGGGCCAGTTATGGTTCTAGCTCTCATTTTCCACCCAGTTTACCCAGGCTAGTTACTTACATCTGTTTTAGATTTGGTAATTCTAGATCTTGGCATGTGTTTGGTAATCTAACAGTTCTGATCCTCAACTAATACATATTCATAACAGTTCCCACAATGCAGTGAAACTGCATGCAGATTGTAATGCACCTACCCTGCATGAAGTACTCATTATTCCCTAATTTCACCATGCAGAGCTAAGCAGGACCTGCACTTGTGTGGTATTGTAGAGTCAACACTGCAGCAATTCTGGAATATTGTTAGGCTTGCTGTGAAATGAGGACCTAGCTTTCATAACCAAGACCTGGTTAACTGAGAACTTTGTTAAAGTATTGGTCTCCTTGGGACCTTCTTGGTGTGTTAGCACTCAAGGAGGATTGGTAGTGGGATTACCAGTGTTTATTTTTTTACTTTTGATCTGAAGCTGATCAATTTTCATTCTAGCAACTCGTTACCTGTGGGTACCTCTTTATCTACTGTCCATCTGGTAGTGTGAATGTTCCTGCAGGAGTTCATTGACTTTTTTACTTTTACTTTGCTGATGTTTCATATAGACGTTAGTTCTGAATGATTTTAATATTCAGGCTGAAAAGGAATACGTGATTTTTATAAGGGAATTCCTTTTTATTATAAAGGGATATGAGTTTGATCAGGTGATTACTTCTGTCACACATAAATTTGGTCATAACCTGGACTTAGTTTCTCACCTGAAAGTGATGACAAGTCATTGGATGGTATAGCCCATCACTTGGTCCAATCACTTTTTGTTCATTTCACAGAGGAATAGTGTCTCCTGGATTCATCTGATGCTGATTATACAATGTGCAGGAGCACAGGCTGTGTCATCCCTGAGATTTTTCACCTGTCCTGAACATCTGTATGATTAGTACCAGTACTGAAAAACTTGTGATGCTTACAATGACATTCTGATTTCCTCACTAAACAATATGGACCCAAGTTATACATTCCATGATGGCAGCTGTCATGTAAGACTTTGCTCAAAGAGCTTGGGAAGATGTAACAAATGCTGGACCACAAGCATAACCGTATGAGTCTCTTTGAGGACAAGTTTGTTTTTTGATTCTTATTATTCTGTTTCCCAGGCTGGAGGTCTCTGGGAAGAAACCTGATTATTTATCCTGGGAGTTCTATGCTTTGGCAAACCGACCAGCTACTCTGTTCCATACAGTATGAAGGCTGAGCAGTTTAGATGGTTCCCTATTATATTATCGAAAGCTGAATTCAGCGAACGCTCACGTGAGTGAAAACGCTGGAAATCAAAAGGGTGTTTGTGGGGTTGTGGTAGAGTGAGGAGTGGGGTATTGGCCCTTTCCTCACTGTAGTGAAATCTCAGAGCTGGAATATATAGTTAGCGGGGGGCGCAGCCCCCAACAATAAGAAGTTTGATTTTCAGCGTTTTCACTCATGTGAGCGTTTGCTGAAATCAACTTTTGATAATATAATATAGACCTGTTTAGACTGCCTGCTTACATGCAAAGATTTATCATCAGAGGAGTGCAAATTAGCAACTTGCTACTTTCCGCCAAGCTTTCTCTTATCAGGTCATTGACTCCACTGGCAGCTAGTCAAGGCACCATCAATTCTCATTGAGAGCCAGGATATTCATTTTCCCCTCCATCTCCTCCTTCTTTGCACTTTCACTTACTTTTGTCCTTCTCTATCTTCAATCAGTCTTTAGTTTACTACACCTGTTGCTGACTTACAAAAAAACAAACAAAAAGAAAAACAGCAAAAAGAAAAAAAAAACTAAAATATAAAAGAATGCTGCTTTTACGCAACTTTGTCTATTTTATGTCTTTGTTATAAAACTGCTTACTGAGGTATACAGTGCTACCGGTCCACTGAAAATGCTATGTATCAAATTATGCTTATCATCTTCCTTTGATCAAAACAATAACCTGTGTCCATGTCATATTGTACTATCTGCAATGACTTCATTACTATGCAGAGTTTTCAAAATGCCTTTTCTACACATTGTATAAACATTTGCAAAATATCTTTAATCATAAACCATATACATATATATATATATATATATATATATATATATATATATATACTCATAAAATGCTGTTTTTTCCGCACTGTGTATAAACCTATAACATGTATAAGTTGGTGTTTTTCTCCCTGGCCCCCCACTGAAAAGAGGACTCTCTGCCCAGCCAGACTTACCCAGCCAACAAATGCAATAAATAAAAATAAAATACTTGTAAAATAATAGCATCGATGAACATTTATTGTGTCACTATAAAGATGTTCATTGTGCTGAGATGGCTCTAATTAGAGTTTTGAATGATCTCCTTATCACTGAGGATTGACATTGTTTCACTATTTTAGTACTGCTTGATCTCGCCTTGGCAGAGGACCTGCTAGCCCTTTTGGCTCTCAGGGTCATTTCCCTCAACTGGCACCCCTCAACTTTAAGTTTCTCTTTGTTAAAACACAAATATTTCTCACTAAAAATGTAATAAGCAGCTTTCTACATCAAACATAGCACTAGGAATTTCAACCCTGATGGAAAATACATTATCAGCATTCATTTCTGAATGTTAGAAAAACACCAGACAACATATAGAGAGCTAAAGTGTTTCAGCAAATGCAATATCAACTTTCAGAAACTGAGTCCCATTAATGAAGATTGTGTCTCCTGACATCTTGCACCCTGGGTGGCTGCCCCCTTAAACCTAACCAAGATATGCCTCTGCTCATTGTTATTTGATCTAATCAATCATTCTCCCCAGGATTTACTAAACTTCTGTGCAGGACTAGCTTAGTCCTGCATGGAAGTGGCCATTTACAAGCAGAACGGCAGCTCACCATGCATAGTAACGAGGTGCACTGCCTGAGCTCCTAACCTTATACGGAGCAAGTAAAAGTGCAGGGGGAGTGTCTGAGAGCAGAGCTCTCACAATATACACGCCCCCACAATGGAAAACAGCAGAAAGACCTACAAAATCAGTGAGACCGCTCATAGATGTCTGCATATCCCAGCAACATTCCCCCATGTGTACAACAGCAATATCAGATACAAATAAAATGAACAAATCCTTTTTTATTTTAAAATCTGATGAAAGCTAACTGTAGGTGTGTGGGTGTGCCCATCACTTAGCTATGGTTAATGCAGCTTAAATGGCTGAAGAGGATAACAAGGAAGATATATGCAAATGAAGCAGCATAGCAATAGTGTAGTGGGCAGATCATTTTCCTTACGAGCTGGCATTCCCAGTTCAAATCCCACTGCAGCATATTCCATTTTCCATGGCAAAGCATGTTATGACCAATATTATTGTTGCATAACCCACTAAATAACATATATTTGTGAACCGGAGTACCACATTAAATGCACATGTGAGATGTCAGTGTCATAATGAATAAAGCACTAGTAAGCAAGTGTAAGCACCAACAAGCAGTAGTAAGCATATTTAAGCACTAGTGAGTGAGTTTAAGCCCATTTGCATGGGGATAAGCAATGCGCACACAGGTTAAGCAATTTTGAAGCTAACTCTGTGTAAGCATATGTAACCAGAGGTTAGCAGTGCTTACGCTCATGCAAACCCACGCAAACCTGCTTACAACTGCTCAAAATTGCCTTAATCACTCTGTAGCCAATGGCCCATGTTCTGCCCAGCAACAAAATAAACAGCCTGGCAGGTCTTGAACCCAGGACCCTATACACTATAGTCACAGTAGTTAACCACCAAGCCATCACATCAATACAGAAGAGTGAGGTATTACCAAACAAGTCCTCACTATAGTGAAATCAAACTGAACCTGTGAAAGGAGTCAGTATATAGTCATATGTTCCATAACCAACTACATAACATAAATATGTGAACTGGAGTACTGCAGTAAGTCCAGAAGCGAGGTGTAATAGTAATAGAGTATTGAAGTCCCCAATAAAACACAAGGACACCATACAGTGTACGTACACATTAATCATGGATACCAGGCATATATATAGATGTAATGAATAAGAAATCATTGCCAAAAAGAAAATATAACGCAAAGTCTAATGTAAGCAATGCTAAGCATTGCACAGGCTAGCTTAGGAGGTGTAAGCAATGTGTGGGCCAGCTAACTCAGTTTACCCAGTGGTATACCCATTTAAACAATGCCAACCTTAGATAAGCAGATTTGCTCATAGCTTAACATTTTCAAAACTGGCCAGTCATGGAAAAGAGTGAGAAATTGGCCCTACTTAAACCAAACAGGCAGGAATCATCTCATAACTGGTTGTAGCTTCCTCTTGCAGGTACCATGTCAGGAAGGGGAAAGGGTGTGCGCTTTTCGGCACAGCGCTGGTGCATACAGAATTCTAGAGTTATAGCAGTACTCCCTGTCAAAGACCATGAGCAGAGACTGCTGCAGGGCCAGTATCAGGCTTCCCAATATAAGGCAGTAGCCTGGGACCGTCTTGCCTGTGAGCTCACCAGTGCCACTGGCATACCCCGAACTGGTGAGCAGGTCAAGCATCACTATGCCGACCTGAAGCAGCATAAGGGAGACCTCTTGGAGCAGTGGATCCAAGAGACTAGAATGGCATGGGATGTCCCAGCTGAGTGTAAGTATCACCCTACTATGTGTGTAATAATTGCCAGCTCATATATATCATGGATAGGTATGGCTAAATATTTCTCTTATATCCCCCACAGCTGCAATGGAGTGGGCTGTGAACCAGGAGGCCCATGGAAGTCACCTAGTGATGTTGTGATGTGAGGCAGGTCAGTAATGCTCATGTATTTACTGTCATAGGAAATAAAACTAAAAGTATTAGTAAATTAATTGCCTGTATAAATCCTGTATTGTTCAAGGCAAGTACTGCATACACTGGAGAATATGGCAGGAAGAGTCTCATATAGTTTGTATGTAAATAAAAGCATAATAGCATGGCAATAAAGGTCTAACACTAGACTGTATACTCTGGTATCATATGGTAATGTAGATTTGCAATCACGTAATAGTACTGTTGAATTAAGCACTCTTACCCGCACTGTACACCATAAATAGGATGTGTAAGAATGCCTGTATATGACTGGTGTAATCCCCAGAGGCTATTTAGTACAACTGAGAGACACAGAGACAAGAAACAGGGAAAAGGTAGACAACAAAACCTGAAAAGCACATCCAACTGAGAGGTGAACTGTTGTCTTTTTAGCACACACAGCCATGGTTCGAATCCTGGCAGTAGGAGTAGTCTGCATACAGAATCATACTCCACAACTGTACAGATATGTCCAGAATGTCCAGTAAAGTGGCCCATATCTGGTGCCTGTCAACCTGTCCCCCTGGAAAATCAGTTGGATGATCCCAGACGCATAGGCAGCAAAGAAGAAATACAACTGATTGACACACATCTATGAGAACAAAGCTGGCACACTAGCACCTCCCCAAAACCTTATGAGAGTAAGAAGCCACGTATGTCCCATTTACACCCCCATGTTGTCAAGCTGTGGCCAGAGTGTGTACAGTAACAGAGTGAGATATATGTGCATTATAGTAATGTGTAATCTGGTACTGTGTGTGGCAACATTTAGGTAGTGCTAACAAACATTTCTCCCACAGGTCTGTCAGATACCAACACTGTGCCCAGAAATACAAGAATGATACCTTGCACTGGTACTGTTTACATTGGTACTGTATGGCACTGTGACTGATGCAGTTGCTCTGAATAATGAGGTATTACTCATCACTGTCGCCCACACTGTCCTACAAAATATAACTGTCTAGGAAATCTGTATAAGAATGTTGTAATACAAGGTCAGAATGCCAAAGTACAGGAGAATTATAAGACAGAAAGCAGATAGGAGATATACAGCAATATCTATATAGCAGACACAATTCTGATGGACAGTCTTTAAGTTGTAGCAGACACAGCCATGGTCTGAATCCTGGGAGTGGAAGTAGGCTGCATACAGAATCATACCTCGCAACTGTACAGATAAGACCAGAATGTCCAGTATATGGGCCCATATCTGCTGCCTGTCACCCTGTCCCCTGTCCCCCTGGGAAGTCTGTGGAATAATCCCAGATGTTTAGCTAGCAAACAGGGAATACAAGTGATTGTCAAACATCTATGAGAACAAACCTGTCACTGTAGCAACTCCAGAAACTGTTAGAAGAGTAATAAGCCAAGTATGTCCTGTCTACACCCCCATGTTGTCAAGCTGTGACCAGAGTGTGTACAGTAACAGAGTGAGATGTATGTGCATAATACTAATGTGTAATCTGGAACTTTGTGTGGCAACATCCAGGTAGTGCTAACAAACATTGCTCCCACAGGTATGTCGGTTACGAACACTGTGCTGAGAAATAAAAAAAATTTTAACCTGTACTGGTACTGTTTACTCTGGTATTCTAGGGAATAGTGAGTGTTGCAGTTTCTCTGAATAATAAAGTATCACTGATCACTGTCACCCACACTGTGCTACATAATATAACTGTGTAGGAAAGCATGTATATGTGTGTGTCAAGTCAATAAAGGTTGAAGAGGGCAATAGTCTATATATGTCCCAGTACACCTACATGTGATCAAGACATGGCCAGAGACTGTGCAGAAAGAGTTGGATAGCTATGTGCACAACATCAACCTGGAACCTGGGAGTATGTGTAGAAACAGTTAGTGTTAACAAACATTTCTTCCATAGGTATACCAGGTAAGAGGTGTATACTGCAGGAAAAAGTAGTTCATGTATAACGATGACAACAGCCATGTCACTGTTCAAACTAAGGTTATAGGGTAGTGTAGTAATACTTGTAAGGTACAGATAATAGCACTGACTAGGAAAGCAATGTGGACTACAGGAATATACTACTTGTTCATTGACAGCTTTCTCTCCCCCCAACCATATCACCAACAATAAACTACATACCCACCTCAACCAGTATGTAATGGCTCCAATGTTCTGATTATGTCTTATTGGTTGATAAATATTTATATTTGTTTCCATGCATGTGCTATATTGAATTATTCCAACATTGGTGGCATGATGCCATCAATGTACCTGCATGCTTTTGTTATTACTACTGTGGTCCCATATATACACATGTTCTGTTTGCTATGCAACTGTTCCAAATCTGGTGTCTGGGTTAATGGGAATATCTATGCATGCTGTTATACCTAACCCTGGAATATGTTGACTATTGCTAACCCACATATGATGATAAAATCTAAACACTATGGCACGTTTGGGAAGGCCGGTCCCAGCAGACCCACCTGTCCCATCTCAGCTGGCCATGGCACAGGGCACCAGCATGTCTGGGCCCCAACCTGGGACCTCCTCATCCATTGGTCCTGCACCAACTTCTGGTGGAACCACCTCAGGGGATGGGGCTTACCCTCCCCATGGGTGCAGGCACAGACAGGAACCTGTCACCCGTCACGAGGTCTGGATTGTGGTGTGTAGAGAGCTCAACCAGCAGCTTGGTGATCTACGTCAGCTCGAGGGCTGCATGTCGCAACTAGAGAGTCAATCTAGCTCTGCGACTCAGCCCCCAGCAGATCCACCATCGGGACAGTGAAGGTGCAGTGGTGACTGCCCATGGGTGGGGACCTCAGTTCCACTGTTTCCACTAGGGGGCTCATGGGCTTCCGATTTCCCACCACCCCTCCCCATCAAGATGTTTACCCCCCACATGTGTCATATACTGCTCCTGTATGCATCTTGTTTGTCTTGTCTGTTAAACTACCCAACCTACCTTCCCAAATATACCTACTATCCCTCCCCAACATCCCACTCTCACCTGAAAAAAAAAGGGTAATCTGTTCCCAAAGAAAAATCTTGCCCCATACATAGCTGTCCATTTCGCACACGTGTCCACTGGACACATGTAATCCAGCCTAATTGGCATCACAACTTATTATTATTATCCTCACCCCTCTCCCAGGGGTTTGAGTGTCCAAATCTACCTCTGAATTTAGTAAATATGCACAGCTGCTGCTGTAGAAGTAATGGGCAGCTATGGACCTTCCATACACCCTTCCTGCACATCCCTAACTATTTTCCCCTACTGTCTTTCCCTCTTTGTGCCCCTTTTTCACCACTTTCTTATCAACCCTTTTTTCTTTTCTTTTAAAGAAATTAGCGTGGGGGTAAGTGGGAGTAAGCACTTTTAAGCAGCAGTAAGCAGGTTTAAGCCTGTTTGCATGGGGGTAAGCAATGCCTACACAGGTTAAGCAATTTAAAAGCAAACTGAGTATAAGAAACTGTAACCAGAAGTTAGTAGTGCTTACCTCCGCCCAAACCCACGCAAACCCACTTACAACTGTTCAAAAGTGCCTTAATCACTCTGTATCAAATGGCCCTTGTTCTGCCTAGCAACAAAATAAACAGCATCCGCTAGGCTCAATATCAGGACCCTGCACACCATAACCAAAGTGATTTACCACTAAGACATGTCAGATATACATAACCCTGATTTTTTAACAAACATATCATCCAGTCCAGTCATACAACAGTACAGGAAATGTACGCCAACATGTAGATGTATATGTGTGTGTGTGCGTGTGTGTGTGTGTGTGTGTGTGTGTGTGTGTGTGTGTGTGTATTAATATCAACATAGATATAACATATCTATATATGTAGATATAGCTATAATATATATATGGATATATATATATATATATATATATATATATATATATATATATATATATATATATATATATATATATATATATATATATATAAACATGCATACATACAAATGCATACATCTATAGATATATATATATATCTACATCTATATGTATGTATATATATATATATATATATATATATATATATATATATATTATATGTAAGCAGATATATATATATATATATATATATTTATATATACTGTATGTAAGCAGATATATATATATATATATATATATACATATATATATATATATATATATATATATATATATATATATATACATAGGTATATACGGACATATATCTGTAGATAACAATGGGAACATAACATAAACATATCTGTCCACATGCACCGTTACTAGGGTTGGGAGGCCCCAAACAACATACGTCTTGCATGAATAGGTATTTCCCCCCACAGCCAAACATGTCTGCCCTGCAATACACTGCCAACTGTTGCAGATCCCATAAGCAGGATATGACATGACATGGGCACAAGATGTTAACAGTACTCCATCCCACCTGTATGATGTCAGCTAGTACCAGTAACATATCATGCAGTACAGTCTGGCTCCTATAGGGAATGTACAATGTGGAAGCAATCAACATTTCTAGGATACATATACACAGACACATATATACAGATACAGATACAGATACACACACACACACACACACACACACACACACACACACACACACACACACACACACACACACACACACACACATATATATATATATATATATATATATATATATATATATATATATATATATATATATATACACATATACACATATATATAGATGGATCTAGGACTTTTGATCGAAAGATCAAAAGTCCAAATCCATAATTACCGAACACTTTAACGAAAGCGCTTTTACCAAAAAAGTGCTTTTGTTAAAGTATGTTTAAAAAAAACCCCATTAAACCTACTGCTATGCAGGGGGGCAAGACCCCCTGCACCCCCACACCCCATCCTACTTTAATATTCTCACTCCGAGGTCGCACTACAGTGGGGAAAAGGGAATTTTCCCTTATCTGCACAGTTGTACAACTGGCACAGCAAGCATACTTATCTGAAAGTGCTGCTTTGGTGAACAGCACTTTCGGTTAAGTATGCTCGGTGATTTATGTTTCAGTGGAAAGTGCAATTGGGGATCTGTACAGATTCCATATAGATATATATGTAACTACAGATACACACACAGAGATATGTATAGTAAGATACATATGTAGAAGGTGCACACAATATGGAACAGCCACTATGCCTACAGTTACCACCTTACCAACTGAACAGTGTAAGAGCCACCCATACAAATGACAATCGTTGCCTGCAACATATTCCCACAGAGAGGCCAAAGGCTATAACACCACACACAGGCTTGCATAAATGGGAAAGCTTTATTTGTGTACTATTACAGTTGTATATGGCATGTCATATAGCTGTGTAGACAGGGACATCCATATAAACTGAGTAATGCAACTGTGAAACAGGTATACTAATACAGTAATTTGGAAAGGTTTACAAATGTTGCTGTCCAGGCCAAGGCCTTCAAGTAGTATGATAGTGAAGACAGACTGGGCCACAGGATACCCAACAGTCAACAGTAAGTAATGCAGATGTATAGTTCAGCAGCCTCTATCTACACTCTGTAGACAATCCCTAGGGGGTAAAGACCTCAGTTGACACAATGGGATGTAACTGTTACATAACAAGGCATAACTGACATCATCACAAGCACACTGACAAACAGAACAGTCTGTATGGCAGAAGGCAGTAGGCCTGCATTTACCCAAGGTGGATTGTATGGTAATGTACATCCAGATACATTAAGGCAGCTTACCCCTGATACACCCACATGTTGTAATAGCCTAGGTTAGTTATGGTGCATCCCCCCTAGACTCAGTAATACAGGGCTATATACCACTGTTACATACACTGGCCTCTGGAGTGCATAAGGGCACACATGTATTGTGTAAGTGAAGCCCACATATATATGGCCCCAGCCCCACTGTATGTGTGGGGGGACACAACAGAAGTGGACTGATGGCAGGAATAGCAACATGACTTAATCATAGCCCACTACAGAACAACCCTTGACAGCATGTCATATGTGCAAAGCCTGGTATGTAGGTGGAGGACAGAGGCTGAAACACAGGCCCATATGTGGAAAACCGTTGTCATACACTAAGCAAGTTGCTCATGTTACTGGATAGTCTGAAACATACCCTTAGTCAGGGATTTGAAGTTAGAAACAGAAATGGATGTAGCCATGTACTGATAGCACTCAAAACACACATTGCCAGTGAAATATCTGACACAAGACCTGTGTGGTGGACAGGCAAAGCATAACAGGCACACCTATGGCCATCACGAGGATACGCCCACAGTTGAGAGCTATGCAGACAGACTGCTTTCCAAGGTAAACTGGTTTGTACACACAAACCCTGTAACACCAGTACTATACAATGCATATAACAACTCCTCTACTCGCACTCTGTCTATAGTTCTGGAACCTCCTACAAATATGTAGCTGGCCTGAGTGTGCAGGTTCTCCTGTAAGAGGTATTGCTACCTGCTGTCTGTAACACTGATGCCCACACACAGGAAGGATGTCCATCACACAGGAAAGGTAAAGGGACCACACTCACATGATGTAGGGATTTATAGTAGGTGATTGCCATGACAGTGGTAATTGGAAGTACTACACAGTAAGCTGCATGTAGGTAGCAAGTGAATGACACTGGTGCAGAGCCTATCACCTGATCATGTGCATCACCTACAAAAGCCATGCTCCAATCTATTCAAAGCAGCTCAATCCATTTACTGGAGAGAGACCAAGTGAGAGAGAGAGAGAGAGAGAGAGAGAGAGAGACAGTGAAAGAGAAAGAAAAAAGGAATAAATAAAAGCCCAAGGCAAAGGCACAACAAAAGACAAAGCAAAAGGAAACCTATAATAATATCCAGCAAACTATCCAGGACAGACATCATTCCCACAGCAGGTATGTGAAGTATATATGCATGTAATTGAATGTAGTACCTGGTCCATTATAATGGGATAGATGATGTGGAATGACTTATATGTGCCATCAGGTGCTGTTGTAATGATGTTCAACTGAACAACTGCTATGGACAATAGTATCTGTCCCTGTGGGTAGTGGACCATGGCCATCAACTGTGCAGATCAGCACAGACTGACAAGATGTAAACCATCATAGTGTGTGTAGTGTAATGGGAAGTATGTATATTACGTGGCCAATAGCTGGTGGTGGAAGTAATGCCATTATGATGGACACGTGGGACCCACATTCCACCCCTTGCAGGATACTCAGGTTAATCTGTAATGTAGCATGCAGGAATGCCATAGGTGTGTAATAGGGTTACCTGCAATCTGGTCCTACATATACCCCCCCCCCCCAATGTTAGGCTGTGTCCATATGTGGCACCTGTCTGTGTTGTAGCAAGGCAGAACAGTGCAGCTGTGCAGGAAGGTGTTGTGAGATTGTGGACCTGATGTCTGAATGTACCCTACATATAGATATGCATATGTGTACATATGTTCACATATATAATATATAAAACAAATCAAAAAATAAATATATATATATATATATATATATATATATATAATATATATATATATATATATATATATATATATATATATATATATATATATATATATAATATATATATCTACATGTATGTCCACAAATGTACAGATACCCATTGTAGACACATATATGAGCACATATATACATCACATATATCTGCATATATATATATATATATATATATATATATATATATATATATATATATATATATATAGATATATACATATATGCACATGTCTACATATATAAAAACACACACAAACATATATGTATGCAAATACATGTCCACTATATTACCACCACAGTGCTGCATGCTATGTGCGAGGAAACAGCACACATAGCAATACACACAGATATCTACAGCTGGCAGTGTGTGAAACATGGACAGGTATGTATGTGAACCCCTTGTTGGGATCACATTGCCCTTGTCTGTGAAGTATGGAATAGGAATATGGGGAAGTATGGCAGGTATAGTTGTGGAGGTGATCAGGGTTAGTAGATATTGAGAACAGTCTACAGGGGTGGTATGTGACACATGTTGGGGGTAAACACCCTGGATGGTCTGCATGGTCTGTGATGTGGACACCCCAACACATTACTTGTACACAACAAGCACTTTCCATTATCATACTCTAAAAAAATATCATGTAAACTCCACATAGACATTTTACAAACAATCAGACTTCATCTATTATTAAAAAATACCTTCTCACCTCTGGAGATATTCGCCAAAATCCAGGACCAGGC
This sequence comes from Protopterus annectens, assembly GCF_019279795.1. NCBI lineage: Eukaryota > Metazoa > Chordata > Ceratodontiformes > Protopteridae > Protopterus > Protopterus annectens. The sequence goes on along the minus strand of NC_056745.1, from coordinate 947,529,743 downwards.
AACATTATACCCCCAAGCAAAAACACTACAGATCTACTTATCATTAACCTTAACTCACACAGTATATTAAACAAACTCCCTCACTTACACACATTCATAACTCATAACTCCCCTGACATTTTAACCATAACAGAGACTTGGCAAAAAATCAGCACACAGAATGAGGAAATTCTCCCTCCGGGCTATAATATCCTAAGACTAGATAGGATAGAAAAAAAGGGAGGGGGTGTTGAAATTGTCTATAAAAATACACTTACCTTACAACCTCTTCTAATTCCTCTACCAAACTTTAATACTGCTGAGATCATAGGCTCCATGCTACTCCTTAACAAGAAAAAGAGCATCAATATTCTATCTGCGTACATCCCTCCAGGTAATAACTCTCCAATAATTGAGGAAATTATTCAATGGGTGAAAGATAACCTCCCACAAGTGACTATTCTACTAGGAGGCCTAAACACTGATTGGCTAGCTTGCAATTCTACAAACCCCGCTAACTACATCAACCTGTATGGATTCTCTCAACTCATTCAAGAACCAACTAGAGTAAATAAAATGTCCCAAAAGGAATCTATACTAGATTGAACATTGGCAAACTACCCAGAACACAACTAGCAAACAGGTTGTCTGCCAGATGGACCAAGTGACCACCTGCCAACTTTCCTCCTACACAAACGTATTAACATACCCACACCAACAGTCTATAGACATGTCATAAATGATTGCAATGTTAACCCTCTAGAGCTCAACTCTACATTAAAAAAATGTAACTGAGAACAACTACATATCCTCCACTTGGACCAAGCAGTAGACTATTTTAATAGTACTCTTACTAAGATCCTTGATTCAATAGCCCCATAAGAACAATTAGATCTAAACTTCACCATGCTCCATGGCTTACTAAGTCCATTACAGCCCTATTAAGATCTAGAGATAATGCATGGAAAGGTGGCCTAGTGGTTAAGGTGTTTGCCTTGCAAACACAAGGTGCAGGGTTTGAGTCTCACAAGAGATAATTAGATAGGCTTAAAATGGCTCACAAGGGCAATTAGCCTAGTACTAATCTATGAACCTATGAACCATGGGCCCCAGTATGGACACAATGGGAATGAGCCCCCACCCACTGCTACTCACAACAGCAGTCCACATCCTGAAGGTGCCTGGCCTGGAGGCTGAGCAGGAGGAGCATGTCAGCCATGTGAATGTGTACTGGGTGCCTCAGAGTGATGTAACTCATCCCACATGTGTCTGTGGAGCCCATTATGGACCAGACCCTGGACCTGACCTCAGGGGACAGGAACATGTCTGTGTGTGCCCCTGGGGGGGTTAACATTCTCTGGGCTGGTTCCACCTGATGGTATTGCAGGACCAGTACATGAGAAGGCCCAAGGGTGGGACATACATATGATGTGGCCGGGTAACATGGACAGATGGGTTTGAAGAGGTGGTTCTGCTGGGCAATAGTACATATACATGCTATTGTGTCACCATTATAGAACATATGTTGGTAGTAATAGTGTTCACAATCCTGGAACATGCCCAACAGCATGTCAGATGTGCAGCAATCGCAAAGCAGCCATAACACAGGGATATATAGGACTATGGTGACCCTGACAGTGGCATGCAGGTGAATAGTCTGTAACAGGCCAGCAATTATAGTGTCCACACAAGGAACATGGCTACAAACACATAGCAGAAAGTGTGGTACAATAAAATATCTGTCCCACTAGTAGATAAGCTGTAGCTATGCCTAATGAGTTGTGTGTACAGTTTGCTGTCACAGATATGGTGAAGGGGCTGACAGAGATGTGTATTAAGAACTGTGGTAACCTTTCTGTATGAGTTGTTCAGACTTGCTTCCATCTTTATGTCTTTCAGCCAAGATGTCGCATGCACGGCTACCATCATATTCAGCTGCCGAAAATGAGATACTGCTCACCCATTTAATACAGCACTACCCTGTCCTGTTTGGCTGGTGACCCATGAGCAGCAGGAGTTGACCACCCTGTGGAACGACCTAGTCCACAGGGTCAATGATGTCAGACTGCACAACCGCAGTTATGAGCAGGTCCAGCATCATGTTCTGACCTGCTTTGCAATGCCCATCAGCATGCTGCTGCAGTCCAGAGGGATCACCTCACCACAAGGGGGGCATGCCATCCATCCCCTGACACATGTGGAGGAGCTCCTGGTCAGCCTCATGGCACCTGCCCATCTGGCCAGCCACCAATTGCTGGACACCTTTGTGGAGGTGGGTGCCACCCACGCACTGGCCGAGGAGCGTGCAGGTAAGGCCACAGGGCACATCAGTAGACCACTGTTGCGTATACATCCACATCGGTACAGGAAGATCATGCATATTTCACATGTCATAGATATATTGTGTTGCTGCATAGTAATGATAAACAGATGTCCATATGTGGTAGTATTGTGGTAATGTACCATTGATGTATTGTAATACTGCACCCACCCTGTAGCACTGCCACAGGTGTGGTCACTGACATTGCATCTCTCACCCTCTTATGTAGGTCCCTCCGGGATACCACCAAGGCAGCAGCCTGTAGCTGGTGACTATGGTTTATGTAGATGCTTGCCAACACACCGGCCATATAATGGTGATGGTATATTCCATGCACACCTCTAACACACCTACCCAGAATGCATGCTGTACATGTGCACGTATTGTTGCTGTGAAATGCATGGTGTCACAGGGGTGACTATGATGGGGTATTGGAAGGGTATGTCAGACACCTGCATGATAACTAACATCCTGTCATTGCAGAATGTGTCCACAGGGAGTAACTTAATGGTGGGAGACATGGCCTACAGTAGGGACATGTTCGGAACAGCACCCATATACAGTGCAACAGCAGTGTACATTCCTGTAGGACAATGGCAACTGCTGCAGAGATACACTATGGCATAAGGCATTACAGTAGTGCACATTATCAGCTGGGACTAGGTTGTAACATGTGGTGGTCAGTGTATGTGGTATTGCAAAGTGACATACATGTGTAGGGCTTACTTGACATGCATCTGCAAAAAGGCTGAAGGAGGGGGGAGTGTCAGCATGACGCACCAGTGCACTGCAGCAGAGATCCTAAGGATGGTAGGAATGGCTCTATCTGCACATAGTCAGGTTCAGGACCTGTGACAACCATAACCCTACCCCCACAGCAATAGTGACAGCAATGTGTGAACACCAAGGGATGTGCACATGAGTAGACCTTGCAATCATGCAGAATAGGGGGACATGTGTAGGGCTGACTGAACATAAACTGGCAAATGCAGATGGCCCACACTGGTATACCCCTGCCAGGAGTAGTGACTGCTGTAGTACACACAAGAGGTGCAATAAACTGTCATGATAAGGGTGTGAACACATATGCCCACACGGTGTGTATGCATCACAGTCAGCATCTAACACATTCTGTAGACACTGCATGTGAAAGTACAGGACATATGTCACATATTGGGCTCATGTACTGCTAAGATATGCGGTGATGTGGTCCCATGGCGGATCAAGGATGGGTGCGTCAAATCAATAAAGGTGTGTACACCCCTCATAGGTATGGTATGCACTGATGGTTGTCAATGTAAGAGTATTGGATTGGTCATACATGGTCTGCTGATGTTGAGAGCTGTGCATCAGACATCAGTCATTCACAAATGACATCTGTCCACATATCATACCAGGTATGCATTGCTGGAAAACATACGGGCTGTGAGCATTAAAGCTGACATAACTGACACAGTAGTACACATTCAGCAATGGGGCATAACACCTGTGAGGTGTGGTGCACAGTACATGGCAGGGTGAAGACAGGTGCACAGAAATACTGTGTTCATGTGTGCAGTGGTATCCAAGGGAAGGGGTTTCACCTAGTGACACAGCACATGCATCACTAAGTGTATACTGTTGCCAGCATGGATTGACAATAGCTGCACTGCATGCTGTCGGGTACCATATGTTATGCATGTTGACAGAGGGGTAATAGGAGGACTGTGTGTACTTTCATTGTGCAACTTCACCTGTATGTGTGTATGTGCATCCTGGTGGGTAGTCAGTTTGTCTGTAGGGTCACTCTGGTGAATTGGAGGGAGGTTGATGCATGTAGGATGCGTGTGTGCATGTTTGTGTGTTTGTGTGGCTGGCCATTTATGCACATGTGTGATTGTGGGGTGTTTATACAGCAGTACCTCCCTCTGGGATCATACAGTACATGTACATGGACTGCCACATTACAGACCAGAAATACTTGTCATGTGTGTAATCACAGGACAGCTGGTTGTATAATATGGTCTTTAGCATGGAACAGGCATTGATAGGGAAGGCAGACATCAGGTGCACCCTTTATATTGCATTCAGCAGAGATGTCACCTGCAACCCACATATGCAGCACCACAGATGCATTGGGGAAGTACTAGTCAACACCAGGGAGTGTATCCAGATATTATAGTTGTCACATGCTAGGCAGAATGAGCAGCATATCTGGCATGTACTGAGCATTACATACACATGACACACCAGTGCGTGATATTATGGATAGCACATAGTAGTCCACACATATAGGGGCCATGCTCATGATGTCCGACATACAGAGGGTGCATACCAAATGACAGCAGTGAGGCCATGTAAAACCACTACACACAGGCCAGGCAGGTAAAGTAGTTACAGGTCTTGATTTGTGACCGCTTGTGTAGGCATTTAGAGGACTGATATGTTAATGAGAGGTATCAATGTGTATATGTTAACAAGTGTGATGCAGAATGGGGTACCACATGGACATATACGTGGGACTGTCTGTAAAGCCATGGACAGGTAGGTATTATGGAGGTGTTTGTGTGTGTGTGTGTGTGTGTGTGTGTGTGTGTGTGTGTGTGTGTGTGTGTGTGTGTGTGTGGGTGTACTGTTAGGCAATGCTGTACAGGTTTTGAAGTGCATTTATTGTCTTCCCCACATGTGGTGAGGTGGGTCAGGGTCCCTCCTGCATGCGATCTGATGTTGGTGTCCATACAGACACCGAAGATGATGATAGTACTGTTGAGGCACAGGTGGGGTTGTCAGGGGCCAACACTGTGCCAACATTTGACATGCCCCTTTTAGCCACCCCAACCCCACACATAGTTTCAGTGCCTATACACACCACATCACCAGTGGCCATAGCTGAGGGACAGCTGGCATTTGGTGGCAGTGCACAGGAAAATGTGGTAACCATGCCTACTGTGTCCGGTCACAGCAGGCATAGCCAGATGTCCAGCAGGGCACCACATAGGCAGATGTCCCAGGGTGCTCATGGTAGGGCCGCTGGACATCATGCCCCTGGCAGAGGTGACATAGGTGGTACCAGCAGGTGCATGTTTCAGGCTGTCATGGCAGTGCAGGCACATATAGAACATTATACCAGACAGGGCCTGAAGCTGCAGAGAGCTGCTCTCACATCTGCAAGTGACAACGCCCATGAACTGGCTGTTGCCATCCGTGGATTAACTGAGTTCATGGATAGATGGTCTGGTGAGATGATGGCCCTCATCGACCATGGTCTGTCCGTGGTTGAACATATGATGGGAGTGTGGCACTGGTCACTTGGGCATAGGCCAGCAATGCCAACAGCTGGCAGTCAACTCGGACGTGCTAGGACACCAAGGGGCTCCTGTAGTGGCAGTACCAACACAGGCACTGCAGGGGAGGTGCTGTCCACACCACACCACAACAGGCCACGAGCACATGGTCCTGGCCAGTCCCAGGAGGGACCTGGTACTAGCGGACATTTGTCATCATCAGGTGAGAGTAGCACATTGAGGCCTGTACCCGGACATGCCCATGGAAACCCAGGCAGGCAGAGTCCACATGCCCATGGCCAGAGGCGGTGAACTGTACACCCTGCCAGGTATGGTCTGCAGCTGTCCATATTTACCTGTGTAGGGCAGCCACATGGCAGAACTGTGTGCATGCATACCCACACACTATGCAAACACATCTAGGACAACCCCATACCTACACACACCACAGCACCATGCCCAGCTCACCGCAGTACACCCCTCACCCTCACACATGGTGTAAAAAGTATGGCCCACCCTTGGCCTTTGGCAAACCAACATCACACCCTGTGCATATGATGATACCTGTACCACATCCCTGTCATCCATACCATCAATGCAGGGACAGGCCAATATGGTTCTGATGCACACGGTGACTGTACTACAGTGTACCACAGTACTGCAGTGTAATATGTTGTAACAAGTGAAGTGTAATTCATATATGGCAGATAGTGTAACCGTCCAGCAATGATGCATTATAGCTGCAAGCAACACTGGTTGATTGTGGTCCCTATAATGTTATCCATTTGTGTTGTAGATGTACATGTGTCAGCATGAGGATGGTCTGCAGTCATATTCCACAACAGGGTATGGCACTGTGGCGACACCATGGCTGTGACATATCTGAGGTACAGTTGAACATATGTCACAGGTTACTAAAATGGTTATTGCCTGTGCCACATGGACAGGTGACCCACTGAGGTGTGTATACCCTGCAACCTGATGTAGACCCATCCACATGCATGCATGCACAGTGTTACTTGGCAACACTGGGACTAGACCCCTACCTAGCTATGTAGTGATACTGAAGTGTGTGGCTTACATTGTACACAGCACACAACACACAGTGTTTAGGGTAATGTGTGTCCCAGGTTACTTGTTACATGCAGAACATCCCCAGACATATACAGTATGGTAATGGGGAATGTAATGGGTGTATGTGGACAATACGTAGTGTGACATACTTTCATATACACATTAATAGACACATAACAGCCAGACGCACATCCAAGATACTAACCAGACCATGTGTCCAATGTGTTACAGGTGGGCTGCACACAGCACATGCATAACTGGCTTAGATTGTGGTATCAGTTACCTGTATGGTTGATGGCTACATTGGTAACCATAACATGGTACATTTGACATATACTGGGTGTACCTTGGTGTAATGACAGTGTACACAGCACCCACATCCCTCAGTGGATATTGTATTCCCTGAAACCCATGATAACACTGCCATACCCACCATCACACATTGGCCGTGACTGCGATGCAACCCATAGTATACCCCAACAGTGGTACTACAGGGATATGCATCTAATGCACATGCCACATGCATAGTAGGGTGTTGCATTCTCATGGCTCACCTATGGGCAGCAACAACACTATCTGTCCTACTGTGTGACAATGGATATTGTAATAAGAGTATGTGGCCTCAGAATGCTGTACCCTACAGGTATACGGACATGCACAACTACACACACATGTCAGAACACAATGGGTATCCCATGTCTAGCAACCCATTTGTAAAACACTGTTGTGCTGGTACTGCAAGGCATGTGTAGCCAGTATGGGGAGGAGCTTAACAGTGTATATATAATGTCCAGCAGCAACCACAACTGACTGTGACAATGGGTGTTGCAATTTTTGTGAAGGCCCTTGTGGATTACCCAAGTACAGGTGTGCTAACACACAGACACTGCTATACTCAGTCATGCGCTTGTACACATGTGTCAGTACAGGGGTGCATCGCTGCAGGTGGTCATAGCTGTGTACCTAGCTATTGTCCAAGAGGAGATGGGTTGTGTAGGGGTTGTGTGTACAGTAGTATCCTGCCACCTGCCAGGTGGCAGCGGGCAATCTATCGACAGACACTACTATGGTGACCTTCAGGGTGAGAATGCTATGCATCAACCAATCCTCCAGGTACCTCCTGCACATGGTCACTGAGTTGATCAAGTCGACATGTATGCAGCATGTATTACAACAGATGGTTAGTGCCTGTGATGGAAACCTGTACCCAAACATGTTCTGTTGACTGTGGTAGTGTAGAGAAGGTACCCATGGCATGTGGTGCAGACAGGGTGACATCTCCTATATGGGCCAGTTCTTACACAGCTGGGCAGACATGTCTGTCTCAATCAAGCTTAGGTTGCCTGTACATATCCCAGCTGGATACCTGCCATCTGCACATCTGTACAGGGACTGACAGTCATCAACTTGGCAAGTAGCTATGCAGTAGGATGAGTGTGTTGACAGATAGATGTCTGACAACAATATGTATGCCATAACCACATGTCAGCAGCCCTCACTAATGTGCTGTACAGATGGTAGTCTACAGTTATATTCCACATGACAGATCATTACCCAGTAAGGGGTATATACTGTGACACAGCTCACACACCAGGGATACAACAGGAAGGCCTCAGTGCCCATATATGCTCACAGGTGTGCCTGTTATCAGTACTACATTTAGCACTCTGCTTTTGCCTGGGTAAGCGCTGTCAACAGTAGTACTGCCATGATACACTACATGCCAGAGTGACAGCATGTACCCTGGGCTAATACACCAGTATTTAACACATTCACATGGCTAACAGTGCTGTACAGGACTCATATACATCTGTGGCCCACACATGACACTCACGCCCCTTGCTACCATAGTGAAAGCACATAGGCGCATGTATTGTACATGGCATTACATACACTTAATACAAATGTCATTAGCCTGCTATGTTACCAGACTGGGTGGTGTGACCTGGTTACCAGGGCTAAGCCATGCTTAACACGTATCGACATTGCTGCAATATAACAGCTGAGCTGATTTGCGCACTGGTAAGTGAAGCCTACACTGTGTAAGTGCCTGTACATTTACCCATAGCTCAGCACTGCTTGGCTTCACGCAAACCCGTGCAAACCCACTTAAAGCTGCTCAAAACTGCCTTAACCACTCTGTATCTGACAGCCCTTGTTCTGCCCAGCAACAAAATGAACAGTCCTTGCAGGTCTTGAACCCAGGACCCTGTACACTGAAGTCACAGCACTTAACCACTATGCCATGACTACTGTGAAGACCACTGTTGTTTTACCAATATAGCTGTCAATACACATATTGAGTAGTATTGATCAATTGCCTTTAGTTCCAAAATTGTGTAGTCCTTGTTATTAATATGATTGTTGCATCACATATGTTGTTTTATCATAATGTACACATAGTAGCTACATATGGTGAGATACATCTGGAAAGGTATACACAACTGTGAGGTTTACTCATAACAGGATATGGTTGTATATATATAACAGGTGTATATATATGTCTATATGTACATACACATGTATACTCATACATATGTCTGTATACACATCTGTATAGTGCTACATATATATGGCCATGTGTACATCTCTTTGCATGTGTGTGTGTGTGTGTGTATATATATATATATATATATATATATATATATATATATATATATATATATATATATATATGGATCTACTACTTTTGATCGACAGCACATTTGATCGAAACTCATTTGATCGACAGCATATTTGATTGAAAACCAGTATTCATGGCAATTAACAGAGATTTGTCCCCCTCCCCAAAGTCGTGCTAACCTGGAGTTGATATATAAAGGTAGGGGGGTGTGGGGGGCACAGAACTCCATATTTGGAGGTGTGGGGGGCAAAGCCCCTCACCTATTTTCTTTTAAAATATATACATTTTCTTTTATTTTCTTATTTTAAAGGAAATTAGGTGGGGGACTTAGCCCCCACATCCCCCAATGTGGGGGCTGTGCCCCCCACCCCTTTACCTTTATATATCAACTCCAGGGTTGCATGACTTTGGGGAGGGGGACAAATCCCTGTTAATTGCCATGAATACTGGTTTTCGATCAAATGTGCTGTCGATCAAAAGTAGTAGATCCATATATATATATATATATATATATATATGTATATATATCTAACTGTATATGTATGCAAATCCTATGTGTACAGATATGCCTAGTTATGTTGGTATATATGTAGATATCTATAACTATATGTGCATACATATCTATTCTGATATACCTACTACTGTCAATATATATGTAGATATCTGTACGTATATGTGCATATGCATCTCTATCTGCATATGTGTAGACATATATTGCTCTGCATATGTAAATACCTGGGTGTTTATATGTATATCTTTGTAAATATACATATCCATCTATATATGTCGATATGTATTTGTGTATATATCTGTATAGATATCTGGATAATTATATATACATATATTTCACCATATGTCCTGAACATGGAGTGTAGCCCTACCTCAGCCCCTATAGTACCGTCGTAGTGCAAGGGATGTCAGGTATGTATATCAGGTATATTTGTAGACTATTGCTACTGTAATAGGGATTGTCTTCACAGACATGGTGTGTGTGGGAAGTCACATCTGCTTTTAACATGTGCACCATTGGCTACAGACAGACATCCTAAGGACATCAATATAGAGTACCGCTGCTAGCATGTAATGCTCCTGTGGACTGCAGCAGAGATATTGACCAACATATGTGGACATTCTGACACACTCTGGACAGTCCAGAGGTATACACAGAACCCCTTAGTGCAAGACATGTGGACTAAGTCTGACAATGTGGATATTAACAGCCATGGTATACATTTGCCCCCATAGGTTATGCAGTCACACACCCCTGTCTGTCCTGACACATGATAACTGCTGGTAGGTGCCATGGCCACATACTACCCACTTGATATTGACATACATCTGTACAGCATCCCACTGCTCTGTCTGACATACATGACTGTTAAGGAAAGCCTGGCAGCAGTACAGCTGGCAAGTATCTGGATATGACATCTCACTGGGTAAGTACACTAAGTTGCTAGGCATGTAACGAAGGACTGTGCAGGCTACAGATGGACTGGCTCAACAATGGCCTACATTTCCTATGGGGGAATGCACATGTACCTGCATATATAGCAGGCTCCACAGGCATGTCACAGCACGGGGTAAGATACACCTGTGTGAAAGTGCATAACGACAACCAATGTGACACAGCCACAGCCACATATGTTAAGCTAGCGTAATATTACAATAAATGGACTATCTGTTCAACACCATCCTCATATGTGCCACTCACACACTAACCCTACATATACTGAGCTGCTACACAGTGTGGTCTGATGCCTGTCTGTGGTATGGGACATGTACGTGTATGGACCTACAAACATGTAGGCTGATAGGGTAACATACAGTGGAGCAACATGTAACATCAGATAGAATGGGACCAAGAACAATGAAATACCACAGTCTGTACACAGGCCAAAGTACATATTAACAATACACACAGTGTCGACATTCACCATATGTACACAGACCTCAGTACTGTACACACAACCACAGAATGTCCAGGTTATGTCATCAAATATAACCTCTACTATACATTATATGTGTAGCAGTCTGATATTTCACTGGCTTGTTATCAGATATATCACTAATTATGGCGTACAGCACAAATGCACCTCTTACTGCATGACATATGTGCAAAGGTTGATAGGGTTGTGGCTGGAGGCACATACACAGGGCAAGTATTGACACCTCATACATATACTATTGTAACAGGGTTTGTTGCAACATATGTCCTATGAGGGATATGAAGTCAGTAACTCTCATGGCTGTCACCATCTACAGACTGCAATCCTCACACTACCTTCTGCAGTTCACAGATAGGTGCTCTGTGGGTAACACATGAAACAAAAGGCACCACACACTGCCCAGTCTGCCGATGACCCTACAGATGGGGGTTTCCTCATAAACATAGCACTGACATGGCAGGTATTAAAATATGTAGGACAGCCATATCCACACACACCCTGTTAAACCAACATTACTCCAAATGCAGTATAGCAGCACTTACACTCTGTAGTCAGGTCAGGCACATCCCCCTTCTGTGTGTTGCCCTGTCTCTACAGTGTATGTTGTTAGAGGTAAATCCCCACTCCATCTGAGATGCTGTTTGCCAAACAACAGACTGAGTTCTTGCTCACAGTGAATGAAAAGGCCCAACATCAAGATGATGTTCCTAGATACTGGAGTGTGTTTCCATGGAATTAGCTATGGGAATGTTACCACAGTTGTTCCACATGCAATCAGGTAGAGGAGGGCTGCAATTCATGCGGAGGCTATCAGCTGACCATGAGCATCACTTAAAATACACATGCTGCTGCCTAAGCAAAGCAGGTGTAGGTCTCCAAATCCACCAGAGAGGGAGTTAGAGAGGCAGATAGAGACAAAGAAAAGTCAGGTAGGGGTGGGAGAGTAACACTTAAGCATATTTGTGTCACACACCTACCAGCACAGGGTATCAAACCTCTGATGACTACGTACTGTTATCACATTTCTATGCAGTTATTGGATGTGCCACATAGGTTACATGTTGAGGAGCCCTCAAACCGTATATGTGATGGTGAGCAACATTTGCAACAGGGATATGCTACCTATATGGTAGGTGTAGTACACATGCCTGTCCGCATGAACAGGTGCCAGTGTCAACACAGCCACACTCTCACAGGGACACACACACACTGACACACTTGGCAGGGCCAGGAATACAACTCATCACTAGTGAGATTGCCACAGCACATTACTGTGCAGGTATCACATGCACCACAGAGGTTGTACAGAGGCTATATGGGCAAAGGGTATATGGAGGTGTCTGACATCAGACAGTATGCTTCAGTATGCCAGTGGGTGTTGTAGTGAGTGTGAATGTGATCATAAGCATCATACAACACACACACACACACACACACACACACACGCACACACACACACACACACACACACACACACGCACACACACGCACACACACACACACACACACACACACACACACACACACACATACACACACACATACACACTGTGCCAGTACTGACATGCATGGATGCATTGCTTCACTGGTGTGTAGTGATCGACTGTACCAGATGGCTATAGAAGGCTAGGTGATGGGTATACTTTGGCATCAGGTCACATGACATTGGTCTGCATTGTGGTTCAGGGGTGTAGTTTATGGATTTTCCCACACGGGTGGGTATTGTATTCACCATCCAGTCACCTGGGTGACAATTGCTTGTGACCAATGCTGTGCATTGCTTGCCATGTATGTGTTCCATAATCCATGACATGGACGGTGTCTGGGATATGCACACCTCCCACATACATGTACAGTGACATGTGGAACAGTACCTGGGTTGTCTGGCCCATGTTGTGTACACAGATTGATATCATCAGATTGCCTGTCCTGGCCTTATGTGGTGGGAACTGTTAATGGACAGCAGGTTTACCCTGCACCTACATTGATAGCATGCCAGTATACCCTGGTGCCAGTGGCATCTGTCCATATAGGGCATAATTTTCAGGCATGGTATGTCCTTTGTGTGTACCATTTGATGGCACCACAGGTGTTGCAGGTGTCCAGTGAGGAACATGGGGAATGTGCACTGTCAGCATATATGTGCCTATTGGACTGATGGGCAGGGTGCCATACCCTCGGTAGCCCACTGCAGTCACACCATGGTTATTATCAGTGGGTAATATGCAGGGTACTACCAACATAGTGGCTGTTGGCTAAGCAAGTTTGTGTGTGTGTGTGTGTGTGTGTGTGTGTGTGTGTGTGTGTGTGTGTGTATATGAGACATGGGTTGAGAGTGTTCTCTGGGTAATACTAGGGTTGCTCACCTTGTTCACCGGGCCTTGATGTCACATGTAGGGGTATGGATTTGCACCCCAGACTCTTGGCTATTTCACAACTGTTATCTCTGTACTGTGGACAATATGATGTATACTAGGGCCACCATATAAGAAATCTGGAAAACCTACTGCAAATTGAGTACAGTTGTTACACACTCACAGCCACCTCCCCACAGGATACAAATTACAAACACAGACACACACACACACACACACACACACACACACACACACACACACACACACACACACACACACACACACACACACACACACACACACACACACACACACACACACACACACACACACACACACACACACACACACACCTATCATGTCTGGGATTAGAACTCCTACCTAACTAGTTTATTACAGTACATCAGTACGCAGTTATAGGACACAACATGGAGATTGCTGGAGTATTTCTTTCCCCAAAGGTGTATTTCACAGTGAATGACATCAGGAGGATTGCCAAAGAAGGCCATTTGAATTGTAACGAGTGTGACTAGCTTAAAATGCATTGCTCCCTACACAGAGAAAGAAACACACACAAAACATCCACAACTGCCATGTGTGGGGATAGAACCTTTACCAGAGTTCAATATCACACTACAGCATGAAGCAGTTAGAGGCCACACCATGGGGATTACTAGAGTACTCCTTCCACAAAGGTGTATTTCACAGTGGATGACACCAGCAGGCTTGCCAAAGTAGGGCATTTTAATTGTAGTGAGTGTGACTAGCCTAAAATGCATTGCTCCCTATACAGACATAGATACACACACAAAACATCCACAACTGCCATGTGTGGGGATAGAACCGTTACCAGAGTTCGATATCACACTTTGTTTCCATGTCTGAGATTAGAACTCCTACTTAACTAGTTTATCACACTATAGCAGTATGCAGTTATAGGACACTCCACATAGATTACTGGGCTGTAACTTTCCCAAAGGTGTATTTCAAGGTGGGTGATATCAGCAGCCTTGCCAAAGTAGGGCATTTGAATTGTAGGGAGTGTGATTAGCCTAAAAAGCATTGCTCCCTATACAGACAGAGACACACACTCACACACACAGTTACTATGTCAGGGATTAGAACTCCTTCCTAACTATCTTATCACATTACAGCAGTACGGAGTTATAGGACACGCTTCAGAGATTACTGGGATACAATTTTCCCAAAGGTGTATTTTAAAGTGGATGACCTCAGCAGGCTTGTCATAGTAGGGCTATGGGGAGGGCAGTGTGTGTGGATGGGCCATAACCCATTCATCTAGACGTTGACACACCACATGCGGGCACACTCAGGGATATATTCCACAGGTACATGTATACAGCTGCAAGATGACCACTTCCTTGTACAGTCATGTTGTACAGCTAGCAGTTGCACCACATAGTCTGTAATGTTGACAGATACCAGTGGCTAGCATCTACAGTGAGTGACATCTGAACCTCATGTGGTTGTAGCCATTTGGCTGTGAGCTGGGTGGGACAGACCTCATAATGGATGTCTCCTTGTCACAGTCACTCTCTTCCACATATCTATGTGCATTTACTTTTGGCATATTATAGTGTGTTGTCCTTGGATATATGTCTGTATTCCTATCCACTGTGTATGCAAAGCATGAGTGGTGCATACTGAGGAGTGTCTGTACTAACATCTGCAACTGCCAGATATGTCCGGTCCACTGTTGTTTGCAGACATGGGCTTTATTTATTTAAGTGTGTGAGCATGCCCAGTATGCCCTTCTGTATTGCATGTGTGGATCAATTCCAGGTAGTTTGTACTCCAGTGCAGACCTTTGTTTTGTACACCTACAAGTAGCAAACTGTTTCTGCAGGGTATCCATCAATGATTTAGCAATATGGGACAAAGTGTGCTGGGGATAGTGTGTACTGTAGGTGATTGTGTCTGTGCTGCTTCAGCTACATGGTACTGCTGTTAGCAGAGATATTCAGACATGTGTACTGTTATACACTGCAATGTTTTCTGTCCTCATGTACTGTCAGGTGGATATTCCTGCTCATAGTGATGTCTTGGGGGACAAGGGTGACTGCAGCTGTGTGCGGTATTTTGGGCAGATGCCTACATATTCATGGTAGGTTATGCCATCCTGGAGGGGGAGCTGCAGACACTTGCTGCTGGGTCTGTATATCCATTTCAGTACCTTGGTGCAGTGCTGGCAGAGGATCCCATACTTGTACATCCATCAACATCAGAGTATGACCTTATATTGCTATGGCAATACCTCACAGCTGTAGAGATTCACATAGGTTACCCAGAAGCAAGGGCCATTAGTCATGACATTACCCCTATTATGGTGTATGGGCAGGTATTTAGCCACCCATTTATGTGTTTACAGCCAGGGATAGTGTGTGCATGCAGTTTTGTGTCGGACCTTGCACATTCCATGCTGCCCACGCTCCCACCCCCCTCTGTTATTCTATCCTCTTCCTTACATTATACATACATTCTCTGATACTTTCCCTATGGCTATCACCTCATCACAGCTGTGTGTTGGTGCTGGTCCACAGTTCATGCAGTGGGACATGGTGTACATGTTACTGTGGTTTGTCCACATGGCCTTGCATATGACGTATGTGGAGTGTGCTGTGTTGTTATTTGGGTGTCCATGACATAACATGCATTGGCAGTATGTGTGAGACACAGGCCCTTGGCAGAGGCCTGTGGGCCATTAGGTGTTGATGTGGGCCAGATGTGGCAGGCTGTTGCATTCTGTCAGTCCTACAGTCTCAGACCACCATACAGTATATTCCCTCTGGGTGACAGGGTAGGTGTGCTAGGTGTTCATGCCAATACCTTCTATCAGCCTTGATCAGGTGGTGTGGATGCTGACAGGATGCTACCTACAGCTAGGAACATGCCTGCATGGTACACCTGCACTGCATGCTGCATTCTTTTGCTATTGCCATATACAGGTGGGGTCATATTGTACCCATTCCCTACAGCAGGGGTATAACCAGGGAGGTACCTGTGGATGGTGTTTGTGGGAGCTGGGTGCATGTGTGCTTTGGACACAACTTGCATCTGACATACAGATATGTATTGGGCATTCCACTTATGCTTGCATGTGCAGGTACATCAGCTGTTTCCCAATGCATCAGTCCTACCTCCTTTGTGATCTGCGAGTGTTTGGGCAGACAACACTGGTATCCCCTACTACAGGACCAGATAATGTGATGCATACCTGTATGTGCTATTGCAATGGTGTGTCCATTTCACAGTGACACAATATATACTGTATGTCTGGGGTACTTACCCCTGTGTACTGTTTGTATATATAGCCCAACAGCCATGCCATATCAGTCTTTCAGATGGTGACACATATTACCACCATACATTTACAATGGCGTACTGCTAGCGTGTGTTATACTGGTGAGTATTGTGCTTGGCACTGCAGTTGTGAGGACTTGTCCCTGTCATCAGCAGTAGTGGGCAATGGCCACCAGGTCTTACCTCAACATGCATACATACCAACCACTCTCACACAATATGAAACACACACCAATCTAACACACACATACCTGCATATTGTGCAGATGCTACAACCTATCCTGCTACCTTGGCCACCTCTGTGCATCTGTGCTCCACTGGTATTATACCTACACATTCATGTTACTACATTTCTACATAGGGTTGTGGTGGGGCACACCTGACTGTTACAATGTGTATACGTCTGACTGGGGGCACAGCAGACTGTTACTACATTTCTATTTAGGTTTGGGGTGCACACCTGACTGTTATTACATGTCTAAGTAGGGTTGGGGGGAGCACACCTGACTGTTTCTACATTCCTACATTCCTACACAGGATTGTGGGAGGGGGGCACACCTGACTGTTACTACATTTCTACGCTGGATTGGAGGAGGGGGCACACCTGACTGTTTCTACATTTCTACATAGGATTGGGGGGGGGGCAAACCTGACTATTTCTACATTTCTTTGCAGGATTGGGGGGCACACCTGATTGTTTTTACAGTTCTACATAGGATGGGGGGCACAACTGACACCTGTACACATTTGCTATGACTGTACTGGTATGTCAGGTACTCCATTTCATTCTGTATTCTAACCTATTATGCTGACTAGAGGCATATCAGTGTACTACAGGTCTTAGCTTTGATTGACCTACATATTAGTTTCTGACTTCCTACCCTTCAGAACTAACATACCACTGCCTGACCTGCTGTAGTCTGTCTGTATAGGTCTGGGGTGGGAGGTTACACATAGGCATCATTCAGAGGCCATAGCACAGCCTTTGTTTATGTTTGTCTACACCTGTCCTGCTGGCTGAGACTGTTGTTGGGTATGTGAACCTCCCTGACTGGCATCTGTGAGTTATATGGACACACAGCACATTTCCTGCAGTAGGTTTTGTCTCCCTGTGTAGTATTGGTTACTATGGTGACATCAGTATTTGTTACAGATCTCATGGTGCCACTATAGGTGTCTACTATCTGCTGGCATACCATTCAGCCACCCGATTCCCTTGTATGCTCACATCCGTACCACAGATACAGGTAACAACACATTCTACTTCATCCAGCAATTGGTAGGTTGAGTGAGTTACTTTGTGCGTGTCACAGTATTGAGGGTGGTGCTGCAGAGCTTCCTATGTTGGATGCACATAGCACCCCTTTTACTGTATGTGAGAGTCAGAGAGAGGTGTAATTCCCTGGGTCCCTCCTGTGTCAGTGTATGTGCTATGCATTGCCTCTTTGCCAAGGCCAGGGTATACTGGGCACGCCTCCTTCTGCCTACTGGGGCAGGCTCAGGTTGTTCCTCCTCTGAGTCACTCTGTTCCTGTGCAGGCCTTGGCAATGGTGGGGGGCTGTGTGGGCCTGCCACATGCTGTTCCTGCTGCAGCTGTTTCCACAGGATCATAATGTGTAGCATGGCACATATGATGACAATTTGGGTACATGTAGCTGGTGAGTACTGCAAGGCTCCACCGGATGTACCCAGGCACCGGAACTCTGACTTGAGCATCCCAAACACATGCTCGATTATAATTCTAGTCTGTGCCTGTGCCTCATTATGAAGTTCTTGTTCGGGTGTGTGTGCATTTCTAATGGGTGTCATCAGCCACGGCTCCAGTCTGTGTCCAGCATCCCCCACTAGGTGACCGTAAGGGATGTCCCCACTGGCAAATTTGTGGTACAGCTGCATTAGATAGATGCCAGATGTGGGAATCATGATAACTTCCAGGGCAGCCAGCACACACATTCATTATTATGCCCTGGGCATCGCACATGACCTGGCAGTTGATGGAGGGGAAGCCCTTGCAGTTGATGTAGACTTTACCCCGCTCATCATGTGTTGCTTTGATGTGTATGTGCGTGCAGTCTATAGCACCCACTACCTCAAGGTATTCTGCTATTTGGTGGAACAGTTGCATATTGCTGGCCAACACCTCACGAATGTTGGGGAAATATACATGTTCACCAGCATGTGCTGACATGGCATCCATGAACTGGTGGAGTACATAGGATGCTGATGCCTGTGAGATCTCCATCATATCCCCAGTTGGCCTTTGGAAGGTACCCGTAACTAGTATTCTTAGGCCTACACATACCTTGGTATCCACTGGGATGGGTTCCCATCTGTTAGTTCTGTGTGTCAGGCATGGCCAGCACAACTCAACAATTTGCTGTAGGAGGTACCTGTCCACCCTATAGTGCTCCACTATCTTATGCTCATGTAGCCCCTGGTAGGTTACCCTGGGTCTGTACACTCTTCTACATCTCCTCACTGTGAGTTGGTCGACAGCATTTACATCCTCACCACCCTCAGCCTCTTCCACAAGTTGTATGATAGCTATTGCAGCTCCTATCATTTTGTTGTTTTGTCTGTTAAAACTTCCATGCTTGTATAAACCAGTGTTGTAGAGTATGGGAAAAACCAGAGGGGAAGGTGTTTGCATAGTTTATAAGAGTGTTCTGGGTTGGGCTGGTCTGCTGCCTGTGTAATTGGCTGATTCTGATACATTTCACCTGCCAGCTATGCTAGTTCTCCTAGATTACCTTCCTACTGCTGTTTTGCCTTCCTATTTATGGCTGGGGGTGCGCTGCACAAACACAGTGCACAGATGTGCACAGAGCTGTTATTTCCTAGTTACTTTTATTTTTTCCTTTAAAACCTGGTGTGTGGCACGCACACCCACTTAACCAATGTAAAGAGTGCTATGCAGCCTCAGACACACCCCCATGCCTAGCTGTGTTAAGCTAGGAGCAAACCTGAGCCACAGGGCTCCAATCTGCTTACAGTATTCCTGACACCCCCCCCATGATGTCAGCTAACTCTTAGGCTTGCACCAAGCTATTCTTGCTCTTACATTGTTGGGAGCTGACTAGCATGCTGGGAAAGTCTGGGATTCACTATCATTCTCCTCATTTGCATAGGATTGTCTGTTAATGCATAGTTACATGTCTCACACTGGTCCTCCCCCCTTAGCAACCACTACTAACTGGCCATGTTGTCTTCTGCCTGCCATTGACTATAATGGCAGAATAGTGAATTTAGTTGGAATGCTTATTTTACATTTATTTTCTTATTTTCCCCCAATCCCATTTGCATGCCACTGCCCTATGCTTAAACAGCCAAGATCAGCTAAAAATAATTAAAAGATGATTTTATTTTCAAGTGTTTTCAATGCCAATGGCCTTATACTTGGCCATTGGCATGCTTCATAAATGATATACATCCTTTATTTGGAGCTGTCATAGCTCTGTTTTGGTATTTGCAGAAATGTACTCCATTACTAGCGGAGTACGTTTCTGCAGACTAGTCCTGCATGGCCTTTTTCCAGCTTTCTGGATCACAAATTCACCTCATTTGCATGGATTTCTACTGCAAATGGGGTAATTTGCATACAGGGGCTGAGTCCGTGCAGGACTAGTGCAGGAGCGCTCATGCAAACCGCTACAGGCTATTCCTGGATTGCATGGCAGACATATTGCCTGCTGGTGCTCCTGCACTAATCCTGCATGCCATGCAAGGCTTGCAGAATTTGGGGGTCTATTCTTCTTGACTGTTTGGAGCATTTCTGCAATATTTCTGGAGTGGTTCTAGACTGGTTTGACTCCAACCTCTTAGATGTATCCATAAAGTGGTATCAGGAGTGAATTCAGTCTTCTCCTTTTGTAAATGTTGGGTACTGCAGGATTTTATTCTGGAGCTTCTTTTGTTGGCTATATTATATTATATATATATATATATATATATATATATATATATATATATATATATATATATACATACACACACAGATGTATATATATATATATATATACATATATATATATATATATTTATATATATATGTGTGTATATATATATATATATATATATATATATATATATATATATATATATATATATATATCTGTAGATATATATATATATATATCTGTAGATATATATATATATATATATATATATATATGTATATATATATATTGCCTCTATTCAAGAGGACTATAATATCATTGTTATGTTGATGATATATACTCTTGTTCCATCAGGAATCCATGCCTTATTTTAACCAAATTGCTGATAGTTTAGATGGCATCCATGACTGGATGGGCAGCAATTGGCTCAAACTTAACACTTGCAAGATAATGACAAGGGCAATCCATGTCACACTTAATGGTCTCTTCAATTACAGTTGTGTCACCAAATATAACTTATTGTGGTGAAGACATATGTTTTTATTTCGCCATGTGAGCTAGGTGTCATCTTTGACAAGTTGGCCCTAGAGGACCAGATTTCAGCTGCCATCAAATCCTCTTGTTGTGATATTAAAACTAAAGGATAAAAAGATCACACAGAGAAACCATTTTGTAAAAGCTGCAAGAAAAGTCTAGCCAAGCTGTGTTATGCCTTAAACCTCCTAGAATGAAAGCCTGTGGAATATATACAAATTAACCCTTAAGGACACACTGTGTTTCAGCTACATGGCTTCTTTATGCTGATGACCTTTTTCCTTTAAAGTTTTTGTTAGTACATTCAAGCCAGTGAAGCAAAATGCCCACTAGATGTGGCCAGAAATGCTTCAGTTTTTTTTAGTGACCTCTTCATCACAGCATAAGTGAATTGTTTTGCTATACTTTAGAAGCACAGAGTTTAAAGCCTGATGTCCAGAAACATTAAGATGCCTGCAAAATATCCCAACTAATTTCAAAACCAAAGCATAAAACAGTCACGTAAAAAAAAATTCAATACAAATGCAAGAAAACAAACACTGTATGTCCACAACTTTTTACCTTAATGTTTTAGTGAGTATAGAGTCCAACAAAGTCAAACCCAGCTAGCTGTAGGCATGCTTATTTTTGACATTTTAGTGATCTCATCAACACAGCATAAATGAATTGTTTGTCTATACTTAAGAAACACATATCTTAAAGCTTGACACCTATAAACATTGATTAGAATGCATTGATGTCTCTGTAAGTCTAGCTGTTAAAATGAATGCAGTGCTTTTAGTTAAGCTGGTGATGCTTGCTGTGCAATAAGATAAAGTTTTGGTGGTATTTTTTTATTTATCCCTTGTTGTCTCAATTAAAACAACCAGGTTAGTGGCCTCTTTTCATGGGAGACCCAAGAGGTATTTACACTACTATGGGAATTTAGCTAGCACAAGGGAAATTTCCGTACCTTTTGGAGCTACTAGATGGTGCCAGAGTTCTCCTAAGGCAACAAGAAAGAGGCCTAAGAGCAGTAGCCTGGAGGAGGTGAGAAAAGCTATGGAGAGTTTGGAGGTGGAAAATAAGAATTTGGAGAAATATTTGCTTGAGAGGAGCTTCAGAATGTACACAACGATTCCTGTGTGGTGGATGTTACAAATGAGCAATGCTTAGCTGTCTCAATGGAGAAGTAAGTCTGCTGAAGTGGTGCAGATAATAGAACTGGTGTCATGAGGGCTTGCAGATATTGTTTTGTTAAATAGAATCAAGCTGTATGATTCAGTTCAACTGTTACATGAGATGACATGGGGATATTTGTTTTCAGAATTGCAGAGAATGGTAATGTGGAAAATGAACCAAGTGATGTGGCAAAAGAAAATGCAGCAGTAAAAACTTATGCAGCAGTAACAGAAAGTAAAAGAGGAAAGCGGCAACAAACTGAGGAGATCTCTGATTTTTGTAGCAGCAAATAATGTAGTTACCAAAACATATGCACCAGTGACAGCAGACAAAAAAAGACATCAGCAACAAACTGTAAGCAAAACTGCTTTTGAAAAGAAGGGAAGAGCAATGATTAGAATAAGAGCCAGAAAAAACACTCTCCTGGATTCAGCAAACTTCCATGTAGGAATAGCTTATTCCTGCAGGGAAGGGACTTTTCCCATGCAGCATGGCAGTGCGCCATGCATATGCATGAAGGCACGCTGCTGTGCTCTAAAATGGACATGGTTCTGTATGCGAGTACAGGAGACATGTCCGAGAGCAGTGTTCTCAGAATACACATGCCCCCTACACTCCAGAATTGCCATTCGGCAATTCAAAATGAGAGAGGATATCTCTCAATCCCAAAGACACAAACAATGGCCAAAATTGAAAATGTTGGGGGGACAAATAGGGACACATTTTAAATATAGCTCTTACAAACAGAAAGTTGATAGAATAACAGGTTTCTAATTAGCATGACTTTTCAAAGGATGTGCAGACTTAAACTCAACTGTTTGTCATATACACATCAGAAAATTCATGCTAATGCCATACCTGTTATACCATTAAAATGAAACAAAATTAAATTGCATATATTTTAATTTTTGTTCTGTGTTGCAATAAAGTTTAAGCATAGCTGAGCAGATGTGCACTTTGCACACCTGTGCTTAGCATAGCTTAAATATCTGAAGGAGTTAAATAGGAAAATATCAGCTAAGAAAGTAATCTGAAATAGTGTAGTGGTTAGAATTGCAGCTTTGCATGCAGGTATTCATGGTTCAACTCCTCCAATGAAGTCTTTTCACTTTTATATGTGAAATTAGTTGTAAAAGTCATATGTTGTAATAAATGAGCTAGTAAATAAAGTTTATCACCCAGGGTTGTGTAGCAGATCTAAAAATGAGGCGTCAGTCCAGAAAAGATATGAAACCCCTGTATAAACACAAGTGCTCCATACAGTATAGTAACACAAGAATAAATGTAATGAATGCTCATAGGGGGATATCAGGGAAGGTAAACAAAATTATAATATGTCAGGAATGGTGACTCAATCCCATACAGCTGATAGTCTATAAAATAAATCTTAAGCAATGTTAAGCATTGCACAGCTATGCTTTCCTGGTGTAAGCATTGCTTAAATATGAATGCTAAGCAAAGAAAAGGCCAGATAAGTGGATTTTCCCATTGGTAAGCAGTGCTAAACCTGCCCATTTAAGAACTGCCAACCTTAGCTAAGCAGGTTTGCCTGTAGCTTAGCTTAGCTCAGCATATTCAAAACCGTCCAGTCACAGCAAAGTGCAGGAAATCGGCTGTATTTAAATCTAGCATGCAGGAATACAGCTCATAAATAGTTGTAGCTCCTCATTGTAGGCAGTATGGGTGGTATTGGAGAGGGTATGCATTTTTGGGCGTAGCGCTGTGGCATACAGGAGTCCAAGGCCATGGTAGGACTACTTGTTAAAAACCATGACATGAGACTGCTGCAGGACCAGTACCAGGGCTCCAAATACAAAGCAGAGGCCTGGGAAGGTCTTGCCCACAACTTCACCTGTGCACTGACATCCCTCAGACTGGTGAGCATGTCCAGCACCACTATGCCGACTTGAAAAGGAGGAAGAGGAAGCTCTTGGACCAGTGGGTCCAAGAAGCATGGCAGAGGGGTGATGTCCCAGCCATGTGTAAGTATTTATATCAATAACTGTTTACCAAAGTCCAGTCTGTGTATGTGATGGATAGGTATGCATAAATGTTTCTCTATCTTCTTTACAGCTC
This sequence comes from Protopterus annectens, assembly GCF_019279795.1. Taxonomy (NCBI): domain Eukaryota; kingdom Metazoa; phylum Chordata; order Ceratodontiformes; family Protopteridae; genus Protopterus; species Protopterus annectens. The sequence continues at coordinate 947,505,193 of NC_056745.1, read as the reverse complement.
CAGCTGAGTGTACTGCGAACCAGGAAGCCCATGCAAGCAGGTTGCAAAGACTGTGTTGCGAGGCTGGTGAGTAACAATCTAGCTGGTAGTATTCATACCAAATAAATATAAAGGTGTAGAATGTCACCTGGCAGTATTAAAAATGGGTATGGTTTGTACTGAATAAACCAGACAATATTACAGTAATAGTCTCATATAGGTTATATATAAACAAAACTGTAACTGCCCGTCAATAAAACTCAAAACCCTGGACTGGTTGTGTTTACTCTGGTATTGTATGAATTGAAATGTGTACAGGTTATGCATAGCAACTATAGCTCTGAAAGTATTAAACAATCAAGTCTTCAAAAATACCAGACTCAAACCAAGAAACTAAAGCGGATCAAAGCAGTGAAGGAAGACAAAAAAACAATTCCGGCAGTAACAGGACAGGCTAGTTTATTTTATGAAGCGCTTTTCGTCTGCAAACATATGCAGACTTCTTCAGACATTAAACACTAGTAGCAGAGGAACTTAAGTAGTACTATGCTCATTAGTAATAAACTAATGACCAATCACGTAAAAGCAACCTAATTAAACATTTTAAATTAATCACTCCCATATTAAGTTAAAATCTATAATTCATTCGCATAAAACAACAGTGCTGAAGTACAGAAGTTAAAAACCTAATCTTCTAACCATACTAGGCTAAACAAATATTTAAAGTACTAAAAATAAATGCATATTACTAAAAAAATATATTTCGATGTTATCATAAATACAGTAGTATTAACCCATAAATGCAAACAAAATAAACACATAAATAAATCATCTAGACAAATTTTTAAGTTTAAAAGGCTGCTAATAGAGCAGCTATCGTTCAATCCTGGTGTCATATATGCATTTAATCTGATTTGCCAACGTAGTTCTGATGCTTCCAAAAGTAAGTGTATAGGAGCCCCCCTCTTGTTCTCAATTATCTGGTCTATCACCATGAATCTAAAATAGTGACCATTGTGCTGGGTAATGTGTTTGGCAAGTGCGTTTTCTAGTTTACCTTTACTAATGGCGTATTGATGTTCATAAATACGCTCTTTAAATCTACGCTCTGTCTTGCCAACATAAAAACCTGCACATTTTTGGCATTGGGCTAAGTAGACTACCATCCTAGAGTTGCATGTACACCTACAATGTATGTCAAAACTAATGTTATTAATTGTGAATCTATTAGATTCATAAATATGTCTGCACTGATTGCAGTTTTGGCATTTGAACATGCCCGGCGTTCGTGTAAAGTTGCCTTCAGGTTGTTCTAACAGTGCTTTCAGGTTTTTACCTCTCCTAAAGGTGACTCCAGGCTTGTCGCCCACCTTACCCAATACTGCACTGTTGGAACGAAAATGTTCCAATTCTTAATAATAATATCCATAATGAGATGGCTGTTATTACAGTATGTCAGAATTAATCTATTATTAAAACAAGTATCTAATTCTCAATGTTCAACTTGCAAGGGTTCTACAGTACTACAACTCTCTGAGTGTGGGACAATTTTAAGAATAGGTTGGTAAATGCCGTTCCGTCTCTTATTAGTAACCTCCTTTACCAAACTTTCAAGTAATTCAGGTAGATACCCTCTATGAAGGAACATATTCATAAGTGTTTTACATTCATCCAGGAAGTCGTCTTCTAAACTTACCATCCGGGCTGCTCTAACAAGTTGCCCTTTAACTACTGACTTTTTTGGTGGTTAGGGTGGCAACTGCTAAAGTGGAGGAAAGAGTTGGAGTGTGTAGGCTTCCTATATATGGTTGCCTCATAGCTATTCAACTCCTCTTTTTTTGCTAACCAGATATCCAGATATGCAATAGCATCAACACCGAAATTAGAAGTAAAAGACAGAAAGTCGGTAGATGTATTAAACGAATCCAAAATCTGTTTACTATCTTCTTCACTACCCTCTAATAGTATAAATATGTCATCCAGGTACCGAGTATAGTACCTGATCTTAGACATGAGGGTTTGGTTATTCAAAACTTTCTCCTTTTCCCAGTAAGCCATTACAATATTAGCCAAACTGGCCCCACAAGGCGACCCCATGGCCACCCCTGTTTTTTGAAGATAAAAATTCTCACCTAGCATGAAGTAGTTGTTAAATAAAATCATATCTAAAAGTTCAAGTACTAGTGAGATTTCATTAGATGGGGCGCCCTTATTGTTAAGAAAAAAGGCCACCCACTCAGTCGCAGTCTGTAGGGGGATACAAGTGTACAAGTCCTTGACATCTATTGTCAAGAAGTTGTAATAGTTGTTAAATGTAAACTCCCCTACTTTTGCTAGAAAGGACCATGAGTCTCTGCAAATTTGTTCTTCATCCTGCAAATATTTCTGTAAAATAGTGTCGACCAGTTTGGCACAGGGATAAGTTGGAGAACCTCTTCCATCAACTAATGGCCGCATGGGGGGTTTTCTAGATCCTTGTGAATCTTAGGGATCCCAAAGAGACAGGGAAATCTCGGGAATAAGGTAGTAAGGTATTTGTGTTGCTCTTGGTCTAGTCTACCTTCAAAGAACATTTCGTCTAAGTGGTTTTTGATTTTACGATAAGCATTATTAACTTCAGACCTAGAACTCACAGAATATGCCTCATTAGAAAGTAAGTCTAGCATTCTGTCAAAATAGTCAACATTGTCAAATACTACAACTCCCCCGCCTTTGTCAGGTTTACAAATGCGTAAGCAATGTGACTTCACAAATTCAAGTAGTAACATTTCTTCCTTACAAATATCATTAATTCCGACATTTGATGAATATAACTTCCTATCCCTTAAGTCAAGTTCACACATGTTTTCGAAACATTGAATTAAAGGATGTAATGGAGGGTTGTACAGACTAGGGACCCTAATAGAGTTACCATATGTATTGTTACTGTCAGTATTGTGGTCGAACAGCAAGTTGAAATTCAACTTGCGAGTAAACAATTTAATGTCAATGATAGTTCCCACTAGGTCCAACTTTTGTTGAGGGACATACGTATGTCCTTTTGACAAGAAATCTGCTAGTTCATTCGGTACAGGAACAGAGGAAAAGTTATAGATGTTAAAATCTCCTATATGATTTGTGGAGATAACTGGTCTCATATCCTGATGAGTAAGTGCAGAGTAGCTCCTATCTGGAACATTCGCTGGACTTGTAACTGGAATAGAAAGCAAGTTTAGAGGGGGGTAAACGCAAGAAGAATTATTGTCAGCATTCACAAGTCCTGTCTCGAAGTTAAGGGTAAGGACATTGTTGCTGACAGAACTGATGGTTACAGTCTCTGTTGATTGCGTTTCTGTTGGTACCCCTTGTTTAGTGACTTGTAATTGTTCCTTTTCTTTGGGATGGCACCTTGGTGACTGGCATGGTAAAAAACCTGCTGCTGACCAGTCTGCAAAGAGGTAGTGTTGTTACTGGACTGCAGCCTCCGGTTTTGCAACCTCTCGCTCCTCCTCACAACTTGTTCAGGTTGTAAGTCACCAAAGGTGTCCAAATCACCAATATTATTGTCGGGTGTTACCCTAAGAGCTGGACCCATAGGACAGTTGTCGTTGGTGGTATTAAATTGCCAGACTTGCGAAGGGGCAGGAGGAGGATACGCCACCCCTTGTTCGCAAGCCTTGAGGTCACGCTCTAATTTTTTAACTTTATTTTGCTTCAGTTTGTTCAGGTACTGGTTGATGCTACTAAAGCATCTGCTATAATCATATTTGTACCTGGAAAATTCATCATGTGTTTTAATAAAATTGTCCAGCTCTGTTATTTTAGAAGTTAGCTGCACCACCCAAATTGAGTAATGTTTAATCATTAAGTGTAATAAATCGAACCCTTGCTGGTCAAACAAATTGAGCAGGTCCTTGTGAAAGTCAGAATTAGGAGCTAGGCCTGTTGGATATTGGAAATGTCTCAGGCCTTTTGGTATCACCTTACATTCAATACATTCCTTAAAATACGAAATTTCTAATTTTAACTTTTTAATTTTAAGAAGTAACCTATCAAATAATTTCAATTTATCTGATAGTAAATTATTGTTTACCTCTTGGTGGTCAACGTGATTAGTGAACCTCGTATCCACTGGATCATCCCTGTGTCTTAAAAAGACAAAATCTTCTGTTAACCAATTTCCCAATACTGGAGTTCCGTTTAGGAGGTTACAGGTAGGCTGAACATTAGCATTCTCAATTGTCCTGCTGCAAAGCTGGAGCTCCGTTTAGAAGATTACAGGTAGCCTGAACATTGGCATTCTCATCGTACTGCTGCAAAATTGGATGGCGCTGAACATCGTTTTGTACAGCCGAACCTTGTAGGCATTCTCCTGCTGTTAAATGTTCCCCACAGTTAGAGGTGGTAGTCATTCTAAGCCGTTGGGGAGGTTAGAAGTGGTTGAGGATAGCATACCGTTGTTGGTAGAAGGCAAATCACTTGTTTCATCACGGACATCCGACACATCACGTCCGTTTGTTAAGGAAGGTGGAACACTCATCTCTCGACGTTGTACAACGCCCCCTGGCGTTGGTTGAACTGAAATGGCTTTAAGGTTGCTTAACGAAGGCAAAAACAGGTTTTTCATCTCTTGTTGCTGAGTGTCGAGTTTTTCCAATCTCGCACAAAGCGAGTCCATTCTATTAAATAAAGAATTGAACAGACTGTCCTGAGCTGCCGTAGGGGATATAGCTGGTGCCGGTAAGGCACTATTGCAGCTCCTAAATAATGCTGGGACAGCATTTGGTGAAAAGTCATCACTGCTAGACGATCCGGATGCCATAAACTTCAAAAAATACCAGACTCAAACCAAGAAACTAAAGCGGATCAAAGCAGTGAAGGAAGACAAAAAAACAATTCCGGCAGTAACAAGACAGGCTAGTTTATTTTATGAAGCGCTTTTCGTCTGCAAACATATGCAGACTTCTTCAGACATTAAACACTAGTAGCAAAGGAACTTAAGTAGTACTATGCTCATTAGTAATAAACTAATGACCAATCACATAAAAGCAACCTAATTAAACATTTTAAATTAATCACTCCCATATTAAGTTAAAATCTATAATTCATTCGCATAAAACAACAGTGCTGAAGTACAGAAGTTAAAAACCTAATCTTCTAACCATACTAGGCTAAACAAATATTTAAAGTACTAAAAATAAATGCATATTACTAAAAAAATATATTTCGATGTTATCATAAATACAGTAGTATTAACCCATAAATGCAAACAAAATAAACACATAAATAAATCATCTAGACAAATTTTTAAGTTTAAAAGGCTGCTAATAGAGCAGCTATCGTTCAATCCTGGTGTCATATATGCATTTAATCTGATTTGCCAACGTAGTTCTGATGCTTCCAAAAGTAAGTGTATAGGAGCCCCCCTCTTGTTCTCAATTATCTGGTCTATCACCATGAATCTAAAATAGTGACCATTGTGCTGGGTAATGTGTTTGGCAAGTGTGTTTTCTAGTTTACCTTTACTAATGGCGTATTGATGTTCGTAAATACGCTCTTTAAATCTACGCTCTGTCTTGCCAACATAAAAACCTGCACATTTTTGGCATTGGGCTAAGTAGACTACCATCCTAGAGTTGCATGTACACCTACAATGTATGTCAAAACTAATGTTATTAATTGTGAATCTATTAGATTCATAAATATGTCTGCACTGATTGCAGTTTTGGCATTTGAACATGCCCGGCGTTCGTGTAAAGTTGCCTTCAGGTTGTTCTAACAGTGCTTTCAGGTTTTTACCTCTCCTAAAGGTGACTCCAGGCTTGTCGCCCACCTTACCCAATACTGCACTGTTGGAACGAAAAATGTTCCAATTCTTAATAATAATATCCATAATGAGATGGCTGTTATTACAGTATGTCAGAATTAATCTATTATTAAAACAAGTATCTAATTCTCGATGTTCAACTTGCAAGGGTTCTACAGTACTACAACTCTCTGAGTGTGGGACAATTTTAAGAATAGGTTGGTAAATGCCGTTCCGTCTCTTATTAGTAACCTCCTTTACCAAACTTTCAAGTAATTCAGGTAGATACCCTCTATGAAGGAACATATTCATAAGTGTTTTACATTCATCCAGGAAGTCGTCTTCTAAACTTACCATCCGGGCTGCTCTAACAAGTTGCCCTTTAACTACTGACTTTTTTGGTGGTTAGGGTGGCAACTGCTAAAGTGGAGGAAAGAGTTGGAGTGTTTAGGCTTCCTATATATGGTTGCCGCATAGCTATTCAACTCCTCTTTTTTTGCTAACCAGATATCCAGATATGCAATAGCATCAACACCGAAATTAGAAGTAAAAGACAGAAAGTCGGTAGATGTATTAAACGAATCCAAAATCTGTTTACTATCTTCTTCACTACCCTCTAATAGTATAAATATGTCATCCAGGTACCGAGTATAGTACCTGATCTTAGACATGAGGGTTTGGTTATTCAAAACTTTCTCCTTTTCCCAGTAAGCCATTACAATATTAGCCAAACTGGCCCCACAAGGCGACCCCATGGCCACCCCTGTTTTTTGAAGATAAAAATTCTCACCTAGCATGAAGTAGTTGTTAAATAAAATCATATCTAAAAGTTCAAGTACTAGTGAGATTTCATTAGATGGGGCGCCCTTATTGTTAAGAAAAAAGGCCACCCACTCAGTCGCAATCTGTAGGGGGATACAAGTGTACAAGTCCTTGACATCTATTGTCAAGAAGTTGTAGTAGTTGTTAAATGTAAACTCCCCTACTTTTGCTAGAAAGGACCATGAGTCTCTGCAAATTTGTTCTTCATCCTGCAAATATTTCTGTAAAATAGTGTCGACCAGTTTGGCACAGGGATAAGTTGGAGAACCTCTTCCATCAACTAATGGCCGCATGGGGGGTTTTCTAGATCCTTGTGAATCTTAGGGATCCCAAAGAGACAGGGAAATCTCGGGAATAAGGTAGTAAGGTATTTGTGTTGCTCTTGGTCTAGTCTACCTTCAAAGAACATTTCGTCTAAGTGGTTTTTGATTTTGCGGTAAGCGTTATTAACTTCAGACCTAGAACTCACAGAATATGCCTCATTAGAAAGTAAGTCTAGCATTCTGTCAAAATAGTCAACATTGTCAAATACTACAACTCCTCCGCCTTTGTCAGGTTTACAAATGCGTAAGCAATGTGACTTCACAAATTCAAGTAGTAACATTTCTTCCTTACAAATATCATTAATTCCGACATTTGATGAATATAACTTCCTATCCCTTAAGTCAAGTTCACACATGTTTTTGAAACATTGAATTAAAGGATGTAATGGAGGGTTGTACAGACTAGGGACCCTAATAGAGTTACCATATGTATTGTTACTGTCAGTATTGTGGTCGAACAGCAAGTTGAAATTCAACTTGCGAGTAAACAATTTAATGTCAATGATAGTCCCCACTAGGTCCAACTTTTGTTGAGGGACATACGTATGTCCTTTTGACAAGAAATCTGCTAGTTCATTCGGTACAGGAACAGAGGAAAAGTTATAGATGTTAAAATCTCCTATATGATTTGTGGAGATAACTGGTCTCATATCCTGATGAGTAAGTGCAGAGTAGCTCCTATCTGGAACATTCGCTGGACTTGTAACTGGAATAGAAAGCAAGTTTAGAGGGGGGTAAACGCAAGAAGAATTATTGTCAGCATTCACAAGTCCTGTCTCGAAGTTAAGGGTAAGGACATTGTTGCTGACAGAACTGATGGTTACAGTCTCTGTTGATTGCGTTTCTGTTGGTACCCCTTGTTTAGTGACTTGTAATTGTTCCTTTTCTTTGGGATGGCACCTTGGTGACTGGCATGGTAAAAAACCTGCTGCTGACCAGTCTGCAAAGAGGTAGTGTTGTTACTGGACTGCAGCCTCCGGTTTTGCAACCTCTCGCTCCTCCTCACAACTTGTTCAGGTTGTAAGTCACCAAAGGTGTCCAAATCACCAATATTATTGTCAGGTGTTTCCCTAAGAGCTGGACCCGTAGGACAGTTGTCGTTGATGGTATTAAATTGCCAGACTTGCGAAGGGGCAGGAGGAGGATACGCCACCCCTTGTTCGTAAGCCTTGAGGTCACGCTCTAATTTTTTAACTTTGTTTTGCTTCAGTTTGTTCAGGTACTGGTTGATGCCACTAAAGCATCTGCTATAATCATATTTGTACCTGGAAAATTCATCATGTGTTTTAATAAAATTGTCCAGCTCTGTTATTTCAGAAGTTAGCTGCACCACCCAAATTGAGTAATGTTTAATCATTAAGTGTAATAAATCGAACCCTTGCTGGTCAAACAAATTGAGCAGGTCCTTGTGAAAGTCAGAATTAGGAGCTAGGCCTGTTGGATATTGGAAATGTCTCAGGCCTTTTGGTATCACCTTACATTCAATACATTCCTTAAAATACGAAATTTCTAATTTTAACTTTTTAATTTTAAGAAGTAACCTATCAAATAATTTCAATTTATCTGATAGTAAATTATTGTTTACCTCTTGGTGGTCAACGTGATTAGTGAACCTCGTATCCACTGGATCATCCCTGTGTCTTAAAAAGACAAAATCTTCTGTTAACCAATTTCCCAATACTGGAGTTCCGTTTAGGAGGTTACAGGTAGGCTGAACATTAGCGTTCTCATTGTCCTGCTGCAAAGCTGGAGCTCCGTTTAGAAGATTACAGGTAGCCTGAACATTGGCATTCTCATTGTACTGCTGCAAAATTGGATGGCGCTGAACATCGTTTTGTACAGCCGAACCTAGTAGGCATTCTCCTGCTGTTAAATGTTCCCCACAGTTAGAGGTGGTAGTCATTCTAAGCTGTTGGGGAGGTTAGAAGTGGTTGAGGATAGCATACCGTTGTTGGTAGAAGGCAAATCACTTGTTTCATCATGGACATCCGACACATCACGTCCGTTTGTTAAGGAAGGTGGAACACTCACCTCTCGACGTTGTACAACGCCCCCTGGCGTTGGTTGAACTGAAATGGCTTTAAGGTTGCTTAACGAAGGCAAAAACAGGTTTTTCATCTCTTGTTGCTGAGTGTCGAGTTTTTCCAATCTCGCACAAAGCGAGTCCATTCTATTAAATAAAGAATTGAACAGACTGTCCTGAGCTGCCGTAGGAGATATAGCTGGTGCCGGTAAGGAACTATTGCAGCTCCTAAATAATGCTGGGACAGCATTTGGTGAAAAGTCATCACTGCTAGACGATCCGGATGCCATAAACTTCAAAAAATAACAGACTCAAACCAAGAAACTAAAGCGGATCAAAGCAGTGAAGGAAGACAAAAAAACAATTCCGGCAGTAACAGGACAGGCTAGTTTATTTTATGAAGCGCTTTTCGTCTGCAAACATATGCAGACTTCTTCAGACATTAAACACTAGTAGCAGAGGAACTTAAGTAGTACTATGCTCATTAGTAATAAACTAATGACCAATCACGTAAAAGCAACCTAATTAAACATTTTAAATTAATCACTCCCATATTAAGTTAAAATCTATAATTCATTCGCATAAAACAACAGTGCTGAAGTACAGAAGTTAAAAACCTAATCTTCTAACCATACTAGGCTAAACAAATATTTAAAGTACTAAAAATAAATGCATATTACTAAAAAAATATATTTCGATGTTATCATAAATACAGTAGTATTAACCCATAAATGCAAACAAAATAAACACATAAATAAATCATCTAGACAAATTTTTAAGTTTTAAAAGGCTGCTAATAGAGCAGCTATCGTTCAATCCTGGTGTCATATATGCATTTAATCTGATTTGCCAATGGAGTTCTGATGCTTCCAAAAGTAAGTGTATAGGAGCCCCCCTCTTGTTCTCAATTATCTGGTCTATCACCATGAATCTAAAATAGTGACCATTGTGCTGGGTAATGTGTTTGGCAAGTGCGTTTTCTAGTTTACCTTTACTAATGGCGTATTGATGTTCGTAAATACGCTCTTTAAATCTACGCTCTGTCTTGCCAACATAAAAACCTGCACATCTTTGGCATTGGGCTAAGTAGACTACCATCCTAGAGTTGCATGTACACCTACAATGTATGTCAAAACTAATGTTATTAATTGTGAATCTATTAGATTCATAAATATGTCTGCACTGATTGCAGTTTTGGCATTTGAACATGCCCGGCGTTCGTGTAAAGTTGCCTTCAGGTTGTTCTAACAGTGCTTTCAGGTTTTTACCTCTCCTAAAGGTGACTCCAGGCTTGTCGTCTACCTTACCCAATACTGCACTGTTGGAACGAAAAATGTTCCAATTCTTAATAATAATATCCATAATGAGATGGCTGTTATTACAGTATGTCAGAATTAATCTATTATTAAAACAAGTATCTAATTCTCGATGTTCAACTTGCAAGGGTTCTACAGTACTACAACTCTCTGAGTGTGGGACAATTTTAAGAATAGGTTGGTAAATGGCACATTTAGAGGCACTGAGGATGCCTTGTGCGAAACCGGCCACCGGTTTGTGCTTTTGTTGGACATTTTGTCTAATAAACTTTTTGTTCACTTTGACCTGCTGGATTTATTTCGAGTGCTGGATATGTTTGTGGACTTTATATATGTATATATATATATATATATATATATATATATATACATATATATATAAATGTATATGTGTATGGAGATGCATATATTTATATATATATATATATATATATATAGATATATATATATATATATATATATATATATATATATATATATATATATATATATATATATATATTTATATATACATGGAAACATAAATACCTAAAAAAAAAAAAAAAAAAATATATATATATATATATATATAGATTCACTTTAAAAGCTTGAAATACTGAAATATCAAAATTCAGTATTTTGAGCCCATAAAATGGAATACTGAGAAGAGCAAAACCTCAGAAGCTTGAAATTCAAAACCTCAAACACCAAAGGTTTTCAATTTCACGCTTCAGAGAATTCACTGTGGTTATGTATTCAGCTAAGTGTGTATGTGTTAAGGGTTTTGGGTAGGGGCTGTGGTGTGTGTTAGTATGTTTTGTTCCTGTGATGTGTGCGAAGAGAATGTAGCTTGTGTGGTCATGTTTTGTGTGCGTTTGTATGTAGTGTGACCTCGGAGTTAGAATATTTAGGTAGGGGTGTATGTAGTAGAGAGCTTGTTTTTGTGTGTGGAGAGGAAGGTGTGTGTGTGTGTGTGTGTGTGTGTGTGTGTGTGTGTGTGTGTGTGTGTGTGTGTGTGTGTGTGTGTGTGTGTGCGTGTACAGCAGAAGCTCAAAATTCAAAATCTCCGGTGTCTGAGAGTTTGAATTTCTCGCTATTGAGTTTTTGCTGTTTTAAGGTTTTGACTTTATAAACTTGAAATACTGAATTTCGATATTTCAGTATTTCGAGGATATAAAGTGAATCTGTACATATATATATATATATATATATATATATATATATATATATATATATATATATAATTAAATAAAAAAAGTAACCCCAGTGTAAAATATAACTAAAAAAATCCAAAGCATACACTGTGAATCAGTAGGAAAGACTTTCAGTCAGCCAAACTCTTCAGTCCAAGCTGTTTTTATTCTTCCAACTTACACTGTGAAGCAGTAGAAAACACTACCAGTCAGCCATACTCTGCATTCTGAGTTTGCAATTATGAAAAGGGAATTGTCCTGCTTTATAGACCTTAGCCAACCAGAGGGTTCGTTTCACTTTGGATCCTCCAAACGGAAGCGTAATTAATCTGTGTTTTTGTATGTTGGAAGATTGGACTGACGAGTTTGGCTAACTAGTAGTGTTTCCTACTGCTTCACAGTGTAAGTTGGAAGAATAAAAGCAGCTTGGATTGAAGAGATTGGCTGAAAGTGCAGTTATGCAAAAGTGCACTATGTCGAATGCAGAAATGTCGAATCTACTGTTGTGTTGTCGCATTCATGACGTGCAGTGCCGTTTGTGGATTTAGCTGGGAATTCAGGTAAGGGGTGTTTATGTAAGGGTATTGGGTAGGGATTTTAATGCGTGTGAGTGTGTGTAGTGGTGTTTTTTGTGTGTTTGAGTGTTTAGTGTGACCTCGGAGTTAGTATATATAAGTAGGTAGGGTATGTGTGTTTGTGTGTTCTGTTGTGTTTGTGTGTGTTGTTTTGTTTGTTGTAGTGTAGTTAGGTAGGTGTATGTGTGCTTGTGTACTGAATCTCTCCACAGGCTGTCAAAATGGGGGTCAAGGGGCCCAGCCTAGGGATCTCTTTTAATTATTGCCCTTATGCCTTCCTCCCCAGTAACAACTGTTCTGCCTTGTAACAAAATATTAAGTGCTGCCAAGACTTGAACCCAGCACCCTGTAACTATAAATCAAAGTAACGTACCATTACAGTATCTGAGCTCTATCAAATTATGGTAATTTTCCAAACATATCAGTTAGTACAGTCATTCAGTAGTAGGGAAACGAGTCTGTAAAATCGGTCAGGTTCTCTATATATACAAGTATATATGTATGGAGATGCATATTTGTGGACAAATCTATACATAATATATATATATATATATATATATATATATATATATATATATATATATATATACATACATGCACACAGAGAGTGAGAGAGAGAAAGTGTGGTAATAGCTGACTCCAAGTCAGACTGCAGAGCAGTCATAAGTGGAGTCCTAAATGGTTCTGTCCTGGGTCCTCTCATGTTTGGTATCAACTTCTCTGAAGTCCATGCCAACATGATGATACTCTGGGTGACAAAGTTTGCAGACAACTGCAAGTTGGGAGCTGTTATTGTCTACCCAAGTGATGTTGATATCCTACTGAAAGGACTCATTGAAACCAATGACTGGTATCAGAGCCATGGCGTTAAGCTCACTGTTAGAAAATGTGTTGTCATCCCCTTTGGGGAAAACCCTGTTGCCATGAATAACCACATTGATGGTAGTCCCCTGAACAAAGAATGCATTATAAGAGATCTGGGTACGCAGGTTGACAGCAATGTCTCTTGACCACCACATTGCCACTGTGGTCACAAAGTCCTTCTGTGTGGCACATCACAGTACTAACACATTAGCATCCAGGAAGGATGAGGTCATTGTTCCCCTGTACTCTTCCTGACAGAGTGACACAGTTTGTTTCAGCATACATATTCTGATGGATGTGAGGTAGGTAAATGAAATGTATGTCCTCATTTTCTGACAACAATCATATCATTACAGTGATTTTCCAGAGAAATGATAATAATCTGTAAAACAGACCAGAAATATAATTAATAAACATGAGCATCCTGAAACAATCCATCCAGTTGACAGGTATGCTCAGAACCCCTTTCTGCAATGAATCTGGATCAAGGTTGAAAAGTGGTGGGTGGAAACCATGGAAATAGTGATGTATCTGACGTACTTGTGTAGATAAGCTAACACAGTTGCTGTAGTAACATCCTCCTGTGTGCTCTAACATATATCTAGTGAAATAGCATAAGTAGTTGAACTAGGAAATCTGCTATGGGTAATTACACATGTATTTGCAACTATATCAGGCACTACGGGGATGTAACAGCACTGACAAGCAGACACCAGTGTGAAAGTGCATACCCACAACCAATATCACCACAGTCACAGTCACATATTGGTAAGTCAAATGAACAGTAGAGTATACAGACTGTGTGAACAAATACATCATTGTTTGCCACTCACACATTAGCCCTACATATACAGTCCCAATTCTCAGTGTAGTCTGAATCGTGACCTTGGTACAGGACATG